>NW_027211749.1:0-188919 GCF_022749685.1 Semicossyphus pulcher
TAACTGATTTCATCGTTAACTGATTTCATCTTCATTCTTCATTTAACTGATTTCATCTTTAACTGATTTCATCGTTAACTGATTTCATCTTCATTTAATTGATTTCATCGTTAACTGATTTCATCGTTAACTGATTTCATCTTCATTTAACTGATTTCATCGTTAACTGATTTCATCGTTAACTGATTTCATCTTTAACTGATTTCATCTTCATTTAACTGATTTCATCGTTAACTGATTTCATCGTTAACTGATTTCATCGTTAACTGATTTCATCTTCATTTAACTGATTTCATTGTTAACTGATTTCATCGTTAACTGATTTCATCTTCATTTAACTGATTTCATCGTTAACTGATTTCATCGTTAACTGATTTCATCGTTAACTGATTTCATCTTCATTTAACTGATTTCATTTTCATTCTTCATTTAACTGATTTCATCGTTAACTGATTTCATCTTCATTTAACTGATTTCATCGTTAACTGATTTCATCGTTAACTGATTTCATCGTTAACTGATTTCATCTTTAACTGATTTCATCGTTAACTGATTTCATCTTCATTTAACTGATTTCATCGTTAACTGATTTCATCTTCATTTAATTGATTTCATCGTTAACTGATTTCATCGTTAACTGATTTCATCGTTAACTGATTTCATCTTCATTTAACTGATTTCATCGTTAACTGATTTCATCGTTAACTGATTTCATCTTCATTTAACTGATTTCATCGTTAACTGATTTCATCGTTAATTGATTTCATCGTTAACTGATTTCATTTTCATTCTTCATTTAACTGATTTCATCGTTAACTGATTTCATCGTTAACTGATTTCATCTTCATTTAACTGATTTCATCGTTAACTGATTTCATCGTTAACTGATTTCATCTTCATTTAACTGATTTCATCGTTAACTGATTTCATCGTTAATTGATTTCATCGTTAACTGATTTCATTTTCATTCTTCATTTAACTGATTTCATCGTTAACTGATTTCATCGTTAACTGATTTCATCTTCATTTAACTGATTTCATCGTTAACTGATTTCATCGTTAATTGATTTCATCGTTAACTTATTTCATCTTCATTCTTCATTTAACTGATTTCATCGTTAACTGATTTCATCTTCATTTAACTGATTTCATCGTTAACTGATTTCATCGTTAACTGATTTCATCGTTAACTGATTTCATCGTTAACTGATTTCATCTTCATTTAACTGATTTCATCGTTAACTGATTTCATCTTCATTCTTCATTTAACTGATTTCATCTTTAACTGATTTCATCGTTAACTGATTTCATCTTCATTTAACTGATTTCATCGTTAATTGATTTCATCGTTAACTGATTTCATCGTTAACTGATTTCATCGTTAACTGATTTCATCTTCATTTAACTGATTTCATCGTTAATTGATTTCATCGTTAACTGATTTCATCGTTAATTGATTTCATCGTTAACTGATTTCATCTTCATTTAACTGATTTCATCGTTAACTGATTTCATCTTCATTCTTCATTTAACTGATTTCATCTTTAACTGATTTCATCGTTAACTGATTTCATCTTCATTTAACTGATTTCATCGTTAATTGATTTCATCGTTAACTGATTTCATCGTTAATTGATTTCATCGTTAACTGATTTCATCTTCATTTAACTGATTTCATCGTTAACTGATTTCATCTTCATTCTTCATTTAACTGATTTCATCTTTAACTGATTTCATCGTTAACTGATTTCATCTTCATTTAACTGATTTCATCGTTAATTGATTTCATCGTTAACTGATTTCATCGTTAATTGATTTCATCGTTAATTGATTTCATCGTTAACTGATTTCATCTTCATTTAACTGATTTCATCGTTAACTGATTTCATCTTCATTCTTCATTTAACTGATTTCATCTTTAACTGATTTCATCGTTAACTGATTTCATCTTCATTTAACTGATTTCATCGTTAATTGATTTCATCGTTAACTGATTTCATCGTTAACTGATTTCATCTTCATTTAACTGATTTCATCGTTAACTGATTTCATCGTTAACTGATTTCATCTTTAACTGATTTCATCTTCATTTAACTGATTTCATCGTTAATTGATTTCATCGTTAACTGATTTCATCGTTAACTGATTTCATCGTTAACTGATTTCATCTTCATTTAACTGATTTCATCGTTAATTGATTTCATCGTTAACTGATTTCATCGTTAATTGATTTCATCGTTAACTGATTTCATCTTCATTTAACTGATTTCATCGTTAACTGATTTCATCTTCATTCTTCATTTAACTGATTTCATCTTTAACTGATTTCATCGTTAACTGATTTCATCTTCATTTAACTGATTTCATCGTTAATTGATTTCATCGTTAACTGATTTCATCGTTAATTGATTTCATCGTTAACTGATTTCATCTTCATTTAACTGATTTCATCGTTAACTGATTTCATCTTCATTCTTCATTTAACTGATTTCATCTTTAACTGATTTCATCGTTAACTGATTTCATCTTCATTTAACTGATTTCATCGTTAATTGATTTCATCGTTAACTGATTTCATCGTTAACTGATTTCATCTTCATTTAACTGATTTCATCGTTAACTGATTTCATCGTTAACTGATTTCATCTTTAACTGATTTCATCTTCATTTAACTGATTTCATCGTTAACTGATTTCATCGTTAACTGATTTCATCGTTAACTGATTTCATCTTCATTTAACTGATTTCATCTTCATTTAACTGATTTCATCGTTAACTGATTTCATCGTTAACTGATTTCATCTTCATTTAATTGATTTCATCGTTAACTGATTTCATCGTTAACTGATTTCATCGTTAACTGATTTCATCTTCATTTAACTGATTTCATCGTTAACTGATTTCATCGTTAACTGATTTCATCGTTAACTGATTTCATCTTCATTCTTCATTTAACTGATTTCATCGTTAACTGATTTCATCTTCATTTAACTGATTTCATCGTTAACTGATTTCATCGTTAACTGATTTCATCGTTAACTGATTTCATCTTTAACTGATTTCATCGTTAACTGATTTCATCTTCATTTAATTGATTTCATCGTTAACTGATTTCATCGTTAACTGATTTCATCGTTAACTGATTTCATCTTCATTTAACTGATTTCATCGTTAACTGATTTCATCGTTAATTGATTTCATCGTTAACTGATTTCATCTTCATTCTTCATTTAACTGATTTCATCGTTAACTGATTTCATCTTCATTTAACTGATTTCATCGTTAACTGATTTCATCGTTAACTGATTTCATCGTTAACTGATTTCATCTTCATTTAACTGATTTCATTGTTAACTGATTTCATCGTTAACTGATTTCATCTTCATTTAACTGATTTCATCGTTAACTGATTTCATCGTTAACTGATTTCATCGTTAACTGATTTCATCTTCATTTAACTGATTTCATTTTCATTCTTCATTTAACTGATTTCATCGTTAACTGATTTCATCTTCATTTAACTGATTTCATCGTTAACTGATTTCATCGTTAACTGATTTCATCGTTAACTGATTTCATCTTTAACTGATTTCATCGTTAACTGATTTCATCTTCATTTAACTGATTTCATCGTTAACTGATTTCATCTTCATTTAATTGATTTCATCGTTAACTGATTTCATCGTTAACTGATTTCATCGTTAACTGATTTCATCGTTAACTGATTTCATCGTTAACTGATTTCATCTTCATTTAACTGATTTCATCGTTAACTGATTTCATCTTCATTCTTCATTTAACTGATTTCATCTTTAACTGATTTCATCGTTAACTGATTTCATCTTCATTTAACTGATTTCATCGTTAATTGATTTCATCGTTAACTGATTTCATCGTTAACTGATTTCATCGTTAACTGATTTCATCTTCATTCTTCATTTAACTGATTTCATCGTTAACTGATTTCATCGTTAACTGATTTCATCTTCATTTAACTGATTTCATCGTTAATTGATTTCATCGTTAACTGATTTCATCGTTAATTGATTTCATCGTTAACTGATTTCATCTTCATTTAACTGATTTCATCGTTAACTGATTTCATCGTTAATTGATTTCATCGTTAACTGATTTCATCTTCATTTAACTGATTTCATCTTTAACTGATTTCATCGTTAACTGATTTCATCTTCATTTAACTGATTTCATCGTTAATTGATTTCATCGTTAACTGATTTCATCGTTAACTGATTTCATCGTTAACTGATTTCATCTTCATTCTTCATTTAACTGATTTCATCTTTAACTGATTTCATCGTTAACTGATTTCATCTTCATTTAACTGATTTCATCGTTAATTGATTTCATCGTTAACTGATTTCATCGTTAACTGATTTCATCTTCATTTAACTGATTTCATCGTTAACTGATTTCATCTTCATTTAACTGATTTCATCGTTAACTGATTTCATCGTTAACTGATTTCATCTTTAACTGATTTCATCTTCATTTAACTGATTTCATCGTTAATTGATTTCATCGTTAACTGATTTCATCGTTAACTGATTTCATCGTTAACTGATTTCATCTTCATTTAACTGATTTCATCGTTAATTGATTTCATCGTTAACTGATTTCATCGTTAATTGATTTCATCGTTAACTGATTTCATCTTCATTTAACTGATTTCATCGTTAACTGATTTCATCTTCATTCTTCATTTAACTGATTTCATCTTTAACTGATTTCATCGTTAACTGATTTCATCTTCATTTAACTGATTTCATCGTTAATTGATTTCATCGTTAACTGATTTCATCGTTAATTGATTTCATCGTTAACTGATTTCATCTTCATTTAACTGATTTCATCGTTAACTGATTTCATCTTCATTCTTCATTTAACTGATTTCATCTTTAACTGATTTCATCGTTAACTGATTTCATCTTCATTTAACTGATTTCATCGTTAATTGATTTCATCGTTAACTGATTTCATCGTTAACTGATTTCATCTTCATTTAACTGATTTCATCGTTAACTGATTTCATCGTTAACTGATTTCATCTTCATTTAACTGATTTCATCGTTAACTGATTTCATCGTTAACTGATTTCATCGTTAACTGATTTCATCTTCATTCTTCATTTAACTGATTTCATCGTTAACTGATTTCATCTTCATTTAACTGATTTCATCGTTAACTGATTTCATCGTTAACTGATTTCATCGTTAACTGATTTCATCTTTAACTGATTTCATCGTTAACTGATTTCATCTTCATTTAACTGATTTCATCGTTAACTGATTTCATCTTCATTTAATTGATTTCATCGTTAACTGATTTCATCGTTAACTGATTTCATCGTTAACTGATTTCATCTTCATTTAACTGATTTCATCGTTAACTGATTTCATCGTTAACTGATTTCATCTTCATTTAACTGATTTCATTTTCATTCTTCATTTAACTGATTTCATCGTTAACTGATTTCATCTTCATTTAATTGATTTCATCGTTAACTGATTTCATCGTTAACTGATTTCATCGTTAACTGATTTCATCTTCATTTAACTGATTTCATCGTTAACTGATTTCATCGTTAACTGATTTCATCGTTAACTGATTTCATCTTCATTTAACTGATTTCATCGTTAACTGATTTCATCGTTAACTGATTTCATCTTCATTTAACTGATTTCATCGTTAACTGATTTCATCGTTAATTGATTTCATCGTTAACTGATTTCATTTTCATTCTTCATTTAACTGATTTCATCGTTAACTGATTTCATCGTTAACTGATTTCATCTTCATTTAACTGATTTCATCGTTAACTGATTTCATCGTTAATTGATTTCATCGTTAACTGATTTCATCTTCATTCTTCATTTAACTGATTTCATCGTTAACTGATTTCATCTTCATTTAACTGATTTCATCGTTAACTGATTTCATCGTTAACTGATTTCATCTTCATTTAACTGATTTCATTGTTAACTGATTTCATCGTTAACTGATTTCATCTTCATTTAACTGATTTCATCGTTAACTGATTTCATCGTTAACTGATTTCATCGTTAACTGATTTCATCTTCATTTAACTGATTTCATTTTCATTCTTCATTTAACTGATTTCATCGTTAACTGATTTCATCTTCATTTAACTGATTTCATCGTTAACTGATTTCATCGTTAACTGATTTCATCGTTAACTGATTTCATCTTTAACTGATTTCATCGTTAACTGATTTCATCTTCATTTAACTGATTTCATCGTTAACTGATTTCATCTTCATTTAATTGATTTCATCGTTAACTGATTTCATCGTTAACTGATTTCATCGTTAACTGATTTCATCGTTAACTGATTTCATCTTCATTTAACTGATTTCATCGTTAACTGATTTCATCTTCATTCTTCATTTAACTGATTTCATCTTTAACTGATTTCATCGTTAACTGATTTCATCTTCATTTAACTGATTTCATCGTTAATTGATTTCATCGTTAACTGATTTCATCGTTAACTGATTTCATCGTTAACTGATTTCATCTTCATTCTTCATTTAACTGATTTCATCTTTAACTGATTTCATCGTTAACTGATTTCATCTTCATTTAACTGATTTCATCGTTAATTGATTTCATCGTTAACTGATTTCATCGTTAATTGATTTCATCGTTAACTGATTTCATCTTCATTTAACTGATTTCATCGTTAACTGATTTCATCGTTAATTGATTTCATCGTTAACTGATTTCATCTTCATTTAACTGATTTCATCTTTAACTGATTTCATCGTTAACTGATTTCATCTTCATTTAACTGATTTCATCGTTAATTGATTTCATCGTTAACTGATTTCATCGTTAACTGATTTCATCGTTAACTGATTTCATCTTCATTCTTCATTTAACTGATTTCATCTTTAACTGATTTCATCGTTAACTGATTTCATCTTCATTTAACTGATTTCATCGTTAATTGATTTCATCGTTAACTGATTTCATCGTTAACTGATTTCATCTTCATTTAACTGATTTCATCGTTAACTGATTTCATCTTCATTTAACTGATTTCATCGTTAACTGATTTCATCGTTAACTGATTTCATCTTTAACTGATTTCATCTTCATTTAACTGATTTCATCGTTAATTGATTTCATCGTTAACTGATTTCATCGTTAACTGATTTCATCGTTAACTGATTTCATCTTCATTTAACTGATTTCATCGTTAATTGATTTCATCGTTAACTGATTTCATCGTTAATTGATTTCATCGTTAACTGATTTCATCTTCATTTAACTGATTTCATCGTTAACTGATTTCATCTTCATTCTTCATTTAACTGATTTCATCTTTAACTGATTTCATCGTTAACTGATTTCATCTTCATTTAACTGATTTCATCGTTAATTGATTTCATCGTTAACTGATTTCATCGTTAATTGATTTCATCGTTAACTGATTTCATCTTCATTTAACTGATTTCATCGTTAACTGATTTCATCTTCATTCTTCATTTAACTGATTTCATCTTTAACTGATTTCATCGTTAACTGATTTCATCTTCATTTAACTGATTTCATCGTTAATTGATTTCATCGTTAACTGATTTCATCGTTAACTGATTTCATCGTTAACTGATTTCATCGTTAATTGATTTCATCGTTAACTGATTTCATCTTCATTTAACTGATTTCATCGTTAACTGATTTCATCTTCATTCTTCATTTAACTGATTTCATCTTTAACTGATTTCATCGTTAACTGATTTCATCTTCATTTAACTGATTTCATCGTTAATTGATTTCATCGTTAACTGATTTCATCGTTAACTGATTTCATCTTCATTTAACTGATTTCATCGTTAACTGATTTCATCGTTAACTGATTTCATCTTTAACTGATTTCATCTTCATTTAACTGATTTCATCGTTAACTGATTTCATCGTTAACTGATTTCATCGTTAACTGATTTCATCTTCATTTAACTGATTTCATCTTCATTTAACTGATTTCATCGTTAACTGATTTCATCGTTAACTGATTTCATCTTCATTTAATTGATTTCATCGTTAACTGATTTCATCGTTAACTGATTTCATCGTTAACTGATTTCATCGTTAACTGATTTCATCGTTAACTGATTTCATCTTCATTCTTCATTTAACTGATTTCATCGTTAACTGATTTCATCTTCATTTAACTGATTTCATCGTTAACTGATTTCATCGTTAACTGATTTCATCGTTAACTGATTTCATCTTTAACTGATTTCATCGTTAACTGATTTCATCTTCATTTAACTGATTTCATCGTTAACTGATTTCATCTTCATTTAATTGATTTCATCGTTAACTGATTTCATCGTTAACTGATTTCATCGTTAACTGATTTCATCTTCATTTAACTGATTTCATCGTTAACTGATTTCATCGTTAACTGATTTCATCTTCATTTAACTGATTTCATTTTCATTCTTCATTTAACTGATTTCATCGTTAACTGATTTCATCTTCATTTAATTGATTTCATCGTTAACTGATTTCATCGTTAACTGATTTCATCGTTAACTGATTTCATCTTCATTTAACTGATTTCATCGTTAACTGATTTCATCGTTAACTGATTTCATCGTTAACTGATTTCATCTTCATTTAACTGATTTCATCGTTAACTGATTTCATCGTTAACTGATTTCATCTTCATTTAACTGATTTCATCGTTAACTGATTTCATCGTTAATTGATTTCATCGTTAACTGATTTCATTTTCATTCTTCATTTAACTGATTTCATCGTTAACTGATTTCATCGTTAACTGATTTCATCTTCATTTAACTGATTTCATCGTTAACTGATTTCATCGTTAATTGATTTCATCGTTAACTGATTTCATCTTCATTCTTCATTTAACTGATTTCATCGTTAACTGATTTCATCTTCATTTAACTGATTTCATCGTTAACTGATTTCATCGTTAACTGATTTCATCGTTAACTGATTTCATCTTCATTTAACTGATTTCATCGTTAACTGATTTCATCGTTAACTGATTTCATCGTTAACTGATTTCATCGTTAACTGATTTCATCTTCATTTAATTGATTTCATCGTTAACTGATTTCATCGTTAACTGATTTCATCGTTAACTGATTTCATCGTTAACTGATTTCATCTTCATTTAACTGATTTCATTTTCATTCTTCATTTAACTGATTTCATCGTTAACTGATTTCATCTTCATTTAACTGATTTCATCGTTAACTGATTTCATCGTTAACTGATTTCATCTTTAACTGATTTCATCATTAACTGATTTCATCTTCATTTAACTGATTTCATCGTTAACTGATTTCATCTTCATTTAATTGATTTCATCGTTAACTGATTTCATCGTTAACTGATTTCATCGTTAACTGATTTCATCTTCATTTAACTGATTTCATCGTTAACTGATTTCATCGTTAACTGATTTCATCTTCATTTAACTGATTTCATTTTCATTCTTCATTTAACTGATTTCATCGTTAACTGATTTCATCTTCATTTAATTGATTTCATCGTTAACTGATTTCATCGTTAACTGATTTCATCGTTAACTGATTTCATCTTCATTTAACTGATTTCATCGTTAACTGATTTCATCGTTAACTGATTTCATCGTTAACTGATTTCATCGTTAACTGATTTCATCGTTAACTGATTTCATCTTCATTTAACTGATTTCATCGTTAACTGATTTCATCGTTAACTGATTTCATCGTTAACTGATTTCATCTTCATTTAACTGATTTCATTGTTAACTGATTTCATCGTTAACTGATTTCATCTTCATTTAACTGATTTCATCGTTAACTGATTTCATCGTTAACTGATTTCATCGTTAACTGATTTCATCTTCATTTAACTGATTTCATTTTCATTCTTCATTTAACTGATTTCATCGTTAACTGATTTCATCTTCATTTAACTGATTTCATCGTTAACTGATTTCATCGTTAACTGATTTCATCTTTAACTGATTTCATCGTTAACTGATTTCATCTTCATTTAACTGATTTCATCGTTAACTGATTTCATCTTCATTTAATTGATTTCATCGTTAACTGATTTCATCGTTAACTGATTTCATCGTTAACTGATTTCATCTTCATTTAACTGATTTCATCGTTAACTGATTTCATCGTTAACTGATTTCATCTTCATTTAACTGATTTCATCGTTAACTGATTTCATCGTTAATTGATTTCATCGTTAACTGATTTCATTTTCATTCTTCATTTAACTGATTTCATCGTTAACTGATTTCATCGTTAACTGATTTCATCTTCATTTAACTGATTTCATCGTTAACTGATTTCATCGTTAACTGATTTCATCTTCATTTAACTGATTTCATCGTTAACTGATTTCATCGTTAACTGATTTCATCTTCATTTAACTGATTTCATTGTTAACTGATTTCATCGTTAACTGATTTCATCTTCATTTAACTGATTTCATCGTTAACTGATTTCATCGTTAACTGATTTCATCGTTAACTGATTTCATCTTCATTTAACTGATTTCATTTTCATTCTTCATTTAACTGATTTCATCGTTAACTGATTTCATCTTCATTTAACTGATTTCATCGTTAACTGATTTCATCGTTAACTGATTTCATCTTTAACTGATTTCATCATTAACTGATTTCATCTTCATTTAACTGATTTCATCGTTAACTGATTTCATCTTCATTTAATTGATTTCATCGTTAACTGATTTCATCGTTAACTGATTTCATCGTTAACTGATTTCATCTTCATTTAACTGATTTCATCGTTAACTGATTTCATCGTTAACTGATTTCATCTTCATTTAACTGATTTCATTTTCATTCTTCATTTAACTGATTTCATCGTTAACTGATTTCATCTTCATTTAATTGATTTCATCGTTAACTGATTTCATCGTTAACTGATTTCATCGTTAACTGATTTCATCTTCATTTAACTGATTTCATCGTTAACTGATTTCATCGTTAACTGATTTCATCGTTAACTGATTTCATCGTTAACTGATTTCATCTTCATTTAACTGATTTCATCGTTAACTGATTTCATCGTTAACTGATTTCATCTTCATTTAACTGATTTCATCGTTAACTGATTTCATCGTTAATTGATTTCATCGTTAACTGATTTCATTTTCATTCTTCATTTAACTGATTTCATCGTTAACTGATTTCATCGTTAACTGATTTCATCTTCATTTAACTGATTTCATCGTTAACTGATTTCATCGTTAATTGATTTCATCGTTAACTGATTTCATCTTCATTCTTCATTTAACTGATTTCATCGTTAACTGATTTCATCTTCATTTGACTGATTTCATCGTTAACTGATTTCATCGTTAACTGATTTCATCGTTAACTGATTTCATCTTCATTTAACTGATTTCATCGTTAACTGATTTCATCTTCATTCTTCATTTAACTGATTTCATCTTTAACTGATTTCATCGTTAACTGATTTCATCTTCATTTAACTGATTTCATCGTTAATTGATTTCATCGTTAACTGATTTCATCGTTAACTGATTTCATCGTTAACTGATTTCATCTTCATTTAACTGATTTCATCGTTAATTGATTTCATCGTTAACTGATTTCATCGTTAATTGATTTCATCGTTAACTGATTTCATCGTTAACTGATTTCATCGTTAACTGATTTCATCTTCATTTAATTGATTTCATCGTTAACTGATTTCATCGTTAACTGATTTCATCGTTAACTGATTTCATCTTCATTTAACTGATTTCATCGTTAACTGATTTCATCGTTAACTGATTTCATCTTCATTTAACTGATTTCATCGTTAACTGATTTCATCGTTAACTGATTTCATCTTCATTTAACTGATTTCATCGTTAACTGATTTCATCGTTAATTGATTTCATCGTTAACTGATTTCATTTTCATTCTTCATTTAACTGATTTCATCGTTAACTGATTTCATCGTTAACTGATTTCATCTTCATTTAACTGATTTCATCGTTAACTGATTTCATCGTTAATTGATTTCATCGTTAACTGATTTCATCTTCATTCTTCATTTAACTGATTTCATCGTTAACTGATTTCATCTTCATTTAACTGATTTCATCGTTAACTGATTTCATCGTTAACTGATTTCATCGTTAACTGATTTCATCTTCATTTAACTGATTTCATCGTTAACTGATTTCATCTTCATTCTTCATTTAACTGATTTCATCTTTAACTGATTTCATCGTTAACTGATTTCATCGTTAATTGATTTCATCGTTAACTGATTTCATCGTTAACTGATTTCATCTTCATTTAACTGATTTCATCGTTAACTGATTTCATCTTTAACTGATTTCATCTTCATTTAACTGATTTCATCGTTAACTGATTTCATCGTTAACTGATTTCATCGTTAACTGATTTCATCGTTAACTGATTTCATCTTCATTTAACTGATTTCATTGTTAACTGATTTCATCGTTAACTGATTTCATCTTCATTTAACTGATTTCATCGTTAACTGATTTCATCGTTAACTGATTTCATCGTTAACTGATTTCATCTTCATTTAACTGATTTCATTTTCATTCTTCATTTAACTGATTTCATCGTTAACTGATTTCATCTTCATTTAACTGATTTCATCGTTAACTGATTTCATCGTTAACTGATTTCATCGTTAACTGATTTCATCTTTAACTGATTTCATCGTTAACTGATTTCATCTTCATTTAACTGATTTCATCGTTAACTGATTTCATCTTCATTTAATTGATTTCATCGTTAACTGATTTCATCGTTAACTGATTTCATCGTTAACTGATTTCATCTTCATTTAACTGATTTCATCGTTAACTGATTTCATCGTTAACTGATTTCATCTTCATTTAACTGATTTCATCGTTAACTGATTTCATCGTTAATTGATTTCATCGTTAACTGATTTCATTTTCATTCTTCATTTAACTGATTTCATCGTTAACTGATTTCATCGTTAACTGATTTCATCTTCATTTAACTGATTTCATCGTTAACTGATTTCATCTTCATTTAACTGATTTCATCGTTAACTGATTTCATCGTTAACTGATTTCATCGTTAACTGATTTCATCTTCATTTAACTGATTTCATTGTTAACTGATTTCATCGTTAACTGATTTCATCTTCATTTAACTGATTTCATCGTTAACTGATTTCATCGTTAACTGATTTCATCGTTAACTGATTTCATCTTCATTTAACTGATTTCATCGTTAACTGATTTCATCGTTAACTGATTTCATCTTCATTTAACTGATTTCATCGTTAACTGATTTCATCGTTAATTGATTTCATCGTTAACTGATTTCATTTTCATTCTTCATTTAACTGATTTCATCGTTAACTGATTTCATCGTTAACTGATTTCATCTTCATTTAACTGATTTCATCGTTAATTGATTTCATCGTTAACTGATTTCATCGTTAATTGATTTCATCGTTAACTGATTTCATCTTCATTTAACTGATTTCATCGTTAACTGATTTCATCTTCATTCTTCATTTAACTGATTTCATCTTTAACTGATTTCATCGTTAACTGATTTCATCTTCATTTAACTGATTTCATCGTTAATTGATTTCATCGTTAACTGATTTCATCGTTAACTGATTTCATCTTCATTTAACTGATTTCATCGTTAACTGATTTCATCGTTAACTGATTTCATCTTTAACTGATTTCATCTTCATTTAACTGATTTCATCGTTAACTGATTTCATCGTTAACTGATTTCATCGTTAACTGATTTCATCTTCATTTAACTGATTTCATCTTCATTTAACTGATTTCATCGTTAACTGATTTCATCGTTAACTGATTTCATCTTCATTTAATTGATTTCATCGTTAACTGATTTCATCGTTAACTGATTTCATCGTTAACTGATTTCATCTTCATTTAACTGATTTCATCGTTAACTGATTTCATCGTTAACTGATTTCATCGTTAACTGATTTCATCTTCATTTAACTGATTTCATCGTTAACTGATTTCATCTTCATTTAACTGATTTCATCGTTAACTGATTTCATCGTTAATTGATTTCATCGTTAACTGATTTCATTTTCATTCTTCATTTAACTGATTTCATCGTTAACTGATTTCATCGTTAACTGATTTCATCTTCATTTAACTGATTTCATCGTTAACTGATTTCATCTTCATTCTTCATTTAACTGATTTCATCTTTAACTGATTTCATCGTTAACTGATTTCATCTTCATTTAACTGATTTCATCGTTAATTGATTTCATCGTTAACTGATTTCATCGTTAACTGATTTCATCTTCATTTAACTGATTTCATCGTTAACTGATTTCATCGTTAACTGATTTCATCTTTAACTGATTTCATCTTCATTTAACTGATTTCATCGTTAACTGATTTCATCGTTAACTGATTTCATCGTTAACTGATTTCATCTTCATTTAACTGATTTCATTGTTAACTGATTTCATCGTTAACTGATTTCATCGTTAACTGATTTCATCTTCATTTAACTGATTTCATTGTTAACTGATTTCATCGTTAACTGATTTCATCTTCATTTAACTGATTTCATCGTTAACTGATTTCATCGTTAACTGATTTCATCGTTAACTGATTTCATCTTCATTTAACTGATTTCATTTTCATTCTTCATTTAACTGATTTCATCGTTAACTGATTTCATCTTCATTTAACTGATTTCATCGTTAACTGATTTCATCGTTAACTGATTTCATCGTTAACTGATTTCATCTTCATTTAACTGATTTCATCGTTAACTGATTTCATCTTCATTTAATTGATTTCATCGTTAACTGATTTCATCGTTAATTGATTTCATCGTTAACTGATTTCATTTTCATTCTTCATTTAACTGATTTCATCGTTAACTGATTTCATCTTCATTTAACTGATTTCATCGTTAACTGATTTCATCGTTAACTGATTTCATCTTCATTTAACTGATTTCATCGTTAACTGATTTCATCGTTAATTGATTTCATCGTTAACTGATTTCATTTTCATTCTTCATTTAACTGATTTCATCGTTAACTGATTTCATCGTTAACTGATTTCATCTTCATTTAACTGATTTCATCGTTAACTGATTTCATCGTTAACTGATTTCATCTTCATTTAACTGATTTCATCGTTAACTGATTTCATCGTTAACTGATTTCATCGTTAACTGATTTCATCTTCATTTAACTGATTTCATTGTTAACTGATTTCATCGTTAACTGATTTCATCTTCATTTAACTGATTTCATCGTTAACTGATTTCATCGTTAACTGATTTCATCGTTAACTGATTTCATCTTCATTTAACTGATTTCATTTTCATTCTTCATTTAACTGATTTCATCGTTAACTGATTTCATCTTCATTTAACTGATTTCATCGTTAACTGATTTCATCGTTAACTGATTTCATCGTTAACTGATTTCATCTTTAACTGATTTCATCGTTAACTGATTTCATCGTTAACTGATTTCATCTTCATTTAACTGATTTCATTGTTAACTGATTTCATCGTTAACTGATTTCATCTTCATTTAATTGATTTCATCGTTAACTGATTTCATCTTCATTTAATTGATTTCATCGTTAACTGATTTCATCGTTAACTGATTTCATCGTTAACTGATTTCATCTTCATTTAACTGATTTCATCGTTAACTGATTTCATCGTTAACTGATTTCATCTTCATTTAACTGATTTCATCGTTAACTGATTTCATCGTTAACTGATTTCATCTTCATTTAACTGATTTCATCGTTAACTGATTTCATCGTTAACTGATTTCATCGTTAACTGATTTCATCTTCATTTAACTGATTTCATTGTTAACTGATTTCATCGTTAACTGATTTCATCTTCATTTAACTGATTTCATCGTTAACTGATTTCATCGTTAACTGATTTCATCGTTAACTGATTTCATCTTCATTTAACTGATTTCATTTTCATTCTTCATTTAACTGATTTCATCGTTAACTGATTTCATCTTCATTTAACTGATTTCATCGTTAACTGATTTCATCGTTAACTGATTTCATCTTTAACTGATTTCATCGTTAACTGATTTCATCTTCATTTAACTGATTTCATCGTTAACTGATTTCATCGTTAACTGATTTCATCGTTAACTGATTTCATCTTCATTTAACTGATTTCATCGTTAACTGATTTCATCGTTAACTGATTTCATCTTCATTTAACTGATTTCATTTTCATTCTTCATTTAACTGATTTCATCGTTAACTGATTTCATCTTCATTTAATTGATTTCATCGTTAACTGATTTCATCGTTAACTGATTTCATCGTTAACTGATTTCATCTTCATTTAACTGATTTCATCGTTAACTGATTTCATCGTTAACTGATTTCATCGTTAACTGATTTCATCTTCATTTAACTGATTTCATCGTTAACTGATTTCATCGTTACCTGATTTCATCTTCATTTAACTGATTTCATCGTTAACTGATTTCATCGTTAATTGATTTCATCGTTAACTGATTTCATTTTCATTCTTCATTTAACTGATTTCATCGTTAACTGATTTCATCGTTAACTGATTTCATCTTCATTTAACTGATTTCATCGTTAATTGATTTCATCGTTAACTGATTTCATCGTTAATTGATTTCATCGTTAACTGATTTCATCTTCATTTAACTGATTTCATCGTTAACTGATTTCATCTTCATTCTTCATTTAACTGATTTCATCTTTAACTGATTTCATCGTTAACTGATTTCATCTTCATTTAACTGATTTCATCGTTAATTGATTTCATCGTTAACTGATTTCATCGTTAACTGATTTCATCTTCATTTAACTGATTTCATCGTTAACTGATTTCATCTTTAACTGATTTCATCTTCATTTAACTGATTTCATCGTTAACTGATTTCATCGTTAACTGATTTCATCTTCATTTAACTGATTTCATCTTCATTTAACTGATTTCATCGTTAACTGATTTCATCGTTAACTGATTTCATCTTCATTTAATTGATTTCATCGTTAACTGATTTCATCGTTAACTGATTTCATCGTTAACTGATTTCATCTTCATTTAACTGATTTCATCGTTAACTGATTTCATCGTTAACTGATTTCATCGTTAACTGATTTCATCTTCATTTAACTGATTTCATCGTTAACTGATTTCATCGTTAACTGATTTCATCTTCATTTAACTGATTTCATCGTTAACTGATTTCATCGTTAATTGATTTCATCGTTAACTGATTTCATTTTCATTCTTCATTTAACTGATTTCATCGTTAACTGATTTCATCGTTAACAGATTTCATCTTCATTTAACTGATTTCATCGTTAACTGATTTCATCGTTAATTGATTTCATCGTTAACTGATTTCATCTTCATTTAACTGATTTCATCGTTAATTGATTTCATCGTTAACTGATTTCATCGTTAACTGATTTCATCTTCATTTAACTGATTTCATCGTTAACTGATTTCATCGTTAACTGATTTCATCTTTAACTGATTTCATCTTCATTTAACTGATTTCATCTTCATTTAACTGATTTCATCGTTAACTGATTTCATCTTCATTTAACTGATTTCATCTTCATTTAACTGATTTCATCGTTAACTGATTTCATCGTTAACTGATTTCATCTTCATTTAATTGATTTCATCGTTAACTGATTTCATCGTTAACTGATTTCATCGTTAACTGATTTCATCTTCATTTAACTGATTTCATCGTTAACTGATTTCATCGTTAACTGATTTCATCTTCATTTAACTGATTTCATCGTTAACTGATTTCATCGTTAACTGATTTCATCTTCATTTAACTGATTTCATCGTTAACTGATTTCATCGTTAATTGATTTCATCGTTAACTGATTTCATTTTCATTCTTCATTTAACTGATTTCATCGTTAACTGATTTCATCGTTAACTGATTTCATCTTCATTTAACTGATTTCATCGTTAACTGATTTCATCGTTAATTGATTTCATCGTTAACTGATTTCATCTTCATTTAACTGATTTCATCGTTAATTGATTTCATCGTTAACTGATTTCATCGTTAACTGATTTCATCGTTAACTGATTTCATCTTCATTTAACTGATTTCATCGTTAACTGATTTCATCGTTAACTGATTTCATCTTTAACTGATTTCATCTTCATTTAACTGATTTCATCGTTAACTGATTTCATCGTTAACTGATTTCATCTTCATTTAACTGATTTCATCTTCATTTAACTGATTTCATCGTTAACTGATTTCATCGTTAACTGATTTCATCTTCATTTAATTGATTTCATCGTTAACTGATTTCATCGTTAACTGATTTCATCGTTAACTGATTTCATCTTCATTTAACTGATTTCATCGTTAACTGATTTCATCGTTAACTGATTTCATCGTTAACTGATTTCATCTTCATTTAACTGATTTCATCGTTAACTGATTTCATCGTTAACTGATTTCATCTTCATTTAACTGATTTCATCGTTAACTGATTTCATCGTTAATTGATTTCATCGTTAACTGATTTCATTTTCATTCTTCATTTAACTGATTTCATCGTTAACTGATTTCATCGTTAACTGATTTCATCTTCATTTAACTGATTTCATCGTTAACTGATTTCATCGTTAATTGATTTCATCTTCATTTAACTGATTTCATCGTTAATTGATTTCATCGTTAACTGATTTCATCGTTAACTGATTTCATCGTTAACTGATTTCATCGTTAACTGATTTCATCTTCATTCTTCATTTAATTGATTTCATCGTTAACTGATTTCATCGTTAATTGATTTCATCGTTAACTGATTTCATCTTCATTTAACTGATTTCATCGTTAACTGATTTCATCTTCATTCTTCATTTAACTGATTTCATCTTTAACTGATTTCATCGTTAACTGATTTCATCTTCATTTAACTGATTTCATCGTTAACTGATTTCATCGTTAACTGATTTCATCTTTAACTGATTTCATCTTCATTTAACTGATTTCATCGTTAACTGATTTCATCGTTAACTGATTTCATCGTTAACTGATTTCATCTTCATTTAACTGATTTCATCTTCATTTAACTGATTTCATCGTTAACTGATTTCATCGTTAACTGATTTCATCTTCATTTAATTGATTTCATCGTTAACTGATTTCATCGTTAACTGATTTCATCGTTAACTGATTTCATCTTCATTTAACTGATTTCATCGTTAACTGATTTCATCGTTAACTGATTTCATCGTTAACTGATTTCGTCTTCATTTAACTGATTTCATCGTTAACTGATTTCATCGTTAACTGATTTCATCTTCATTTAACTGATTTCATCGTTAACTGATTTCATCGTTAATTGATTTCATCGTTAACTGATTTCATTTTCATTCTTCATTTAACTGATTTCATCGTTAACTGATTTCATCGTTAACTGATTTCATCTTCATTTAACTGATTTCATCGTTAACTGATTTCATCGTTAATTGATTTCATCGTTAACTGATTTCATCTTCATTCTTCATTTAACTGATTTCATCGTTAACTGATTTCATCTTCATTTAACTGATTTCATCGTTAACTGATTTCATCGTTAACTGATTTCATCGTTAACTGATTTCATCGTTAACTGATTTCATCTTCATTTAACTGATTTCATCGTTAACTGATTTCATCTTCATTCTTCATTTAACTGATTTCATCTTTAACTGATTTCATCGTTAACTGATTTCATCTTCATTTAACTGATTTCATCGTTAATTGATTTCATCGTTAACTGATTTCATCGTTAACTGATTTCATCTTCATTTAACTGATTTCATCGTTAACTGATTTCATCGTTAACTGATTTCATCTTTAACTGATTTCATCTTCATTTAACTGATTTCATCGTTAACTGATTTCATCGTTAACTGATTTCATCGTTAACTGATTTCATCTTCATTTAACTGATTTCATTGTTAACTGATTTCATCGTTAACTGATTTCATCTTCATTTAACTGATTTCATCGTTAACTGATTTCATCGTTAACTGATTTCATCGTTAACTGATTTCATCTTCATTTAACTGATTTCATTTTCATTCTTCATTTAACTGATTTCATCGTTAACTGATTTCATCTTCATTTAACTGATTTCATCGTTAACTGATTTCATCGTTAACTGATTTCATCTTTAACTGATTTCATCGTTAACTGATTTCATCTTCATTTAACTGATTTCATCGTTAACTGATTTCATCTTCATTTAATTGATTTCATCGTTAACTGATTTCATCGTTAACTGATTTCATCTTCATTTAACTGATTTCATCGTTAACTGATTTCATCGTTAACTGATTTCATCTTCATTTAACTGATTTCATCGTTAACTGATTTCATCGTTAACTGATTTCATCGTTAACTGATTTCATCTTCATTTAACTGATTTCATTGTTAACTGATTTCATCGTTAACTGATTTCATCTTCATTTAACTGATTTCATCGTTAACTGATTTCATCGTTAACTGATTTCATCGTTAACTGATTTCATCTTCATTTAACTGATTTCATTTTCATTCTTCATTTAACTGATTTCATCGTTAACTGATTTCATCTTCATTTAACTGATTTCATCGTTAACTGATTTCATCGTTAACTGATTTCATCTTTAACTGATTTCATCGTTAACTGATTTCATCGTTAACTGATTTCATCTTCATTTAACTGATTTCATTGTTAACTGATTTCATCGTTAATTGATTTCATCGTTAACTGATTTCATCTTCATTTAACTGATTTCATCGTTAACTGATTTCATCGTTAACTGATTTCATCGTTAACTGATTTCATCGTTAACTGATTTCATCTTCATTTAACTGATTTCATTGTTAACTGATTTCATCGTTAACTGATTTCATCTTCATTTAATTGATTTCATCGTTAACTGATTTCATCTTCATTTAATTGATTTCATCGTTAACTGATTTCATCGTTAACTGATTTCATCGTTAACTGATTTCATCTTCATTTAACTGATTTCATTGTTAACTGATTTCATCGTTAACTGATTTCATCTTCATTTAACTGATTTCATCGTTAACTGATTTCATCGTTAACTGATTTCATCTTCATTTAACTGATTTCATTTTCATTCTTCATTTAACTGATTTCATCGTTAACTGATTTCATCGTTAATTGATTTCATCGTTAACTGATTTCATTTTCATTCTTCATTTAACTGATTTCATCGTTAACTGATTTCATCGTTAACTGATTTCATCTTCATTTAACTGATTTCATCGTTAACTGATTTCATCGTTAACTGATTTCATCTTCATTTAACTGATTTCATCGTTAACTGATTTCATCGTTAACTGATTTCATCTTCATTTAACTGATTTCATTGTTAACTGATTTCATCGTTAACTGATTTCATCTTCATTTAACTGATTTCATCGTTAACTGATTTCATCGTTAACTGATTTCATCGTTAACTGATTTCATCTTCATTTAACTGATTTCATTTTCATTCTTCATTTAACTGATTTCATCGTTAACTGATTTCATCTTCATTTAACTGATTTCATCGTTAACTGATTTCATCGTTAACTGATTTCATCTTTAACTGATTTCATCATTAACTGATTTCATCTTCATTTAACTGATTTCATCGTTAACTGATTTCATCTTCATTTAATTGATTTCATCGTTAACTGATTTCATCGTTAACTGATTTCATCGTTAACTGATTTCATCTTCATTTAACTGATTTCATCGTTAACTGATTTCATCGTTAACTGATTTCATCTTCATTTAACTGATTTCATTTTCATTCTTCATTTAACTGATTTCATCGTTAACTGATTTCATCTTCATTTAATTGATTTCATCGTTAACTGATTTCATCGTTAACTGATTTCATCGTTAACTGATTTCATCTTCATTTAACTGATTTCATCGTTAACTGATTTCATCGTTAACTGATTTCATCGTTAACTGATTTCATCGTTAACTGATTTCATCTTCATTTAACTGATTTCATCGTTAACTGATTTCATCGTTAACTGATTTCATCTTCATTTAACTGATTTCATCGTTAACTGATTTCATCGTTAATTGATTTCATCGTTAACTGATTTCATTTTCATTCTTCATTTAACTGATTTCATCGTTAACTGATTTCATCGTTAACTGATTTCATCTTCATTTAACTGATTTCATCGTTAACTGATTTCATCGTTAATTGATTTCATCGTTAACTGATTTCATCTTCATTCTTCATTTAACTGATTTCATCGTTAACTGATTTCATCTTCATTTAACTGATTTCATCGTTAACTGATTTCATCGTTAACTGATTTCATCGTTAACTGATTTCATCTTCATTTAACTGATTTCATCGTTAACTGATTTCATCTTCATTCTTCATTTAACTGATTTCATCTTTAACTGATTTCATCGTTAACTGATTTCATCTTCATTTAACTGATTTCATCGTTAATTGATTTCATCGTTAACTGATTTCATCGTTAACTGATTTCATCGTTAACTGATTTCATCTTCATTTAACTGATTTCATCGTTAATTGATTTCATCGTTAACTGATTTCATCGTTAATTGATTTCATCGTTAACTGATTTCATCGTTAACTGATTTCATCGTTAACTGATTTCATCTTCATTTAATTGATTTCATCGTTAACTGATTTCATCGTTAACTGATTTCATCGTTAACTGATTTCATCTTCATTTAACTGATTTCATCGTTAACTGATTTCATCGTTAACTGATTTCATCGTTAACTGATTTCATCTTCATTTAACTGATTTCATCGTTAACTGATTTCATCGTTAACTGATTTCATCTTCATTTAACTGATTTCATCGTTAACTGATTTCATCGTTAATTGATTTCATCGTTAACTGATTTCATTTTCATTCTTCATTTAACTGATTTCATCGTTAACTGATTTCATCGTTAACTGATTTCATCTTCATTTAACTGATTTCATCGTTAACTGATTTCATCGTTAATTGATTTCATCGTTAACTGATTTCATCCTCATTCTTCATTTAACTGATTTCATCGTTAACTGATTTCATCTTCATTTAACTGATTTCATCGTTAACTGATTTCATCGTTAACTGATTTCATCGTTAACTGATTTCATCTTCATTTAACTGATTTCATCGTTAACTGATTTCATCTTCATTCTTCATTTAACTGATTTCATCTTTAACTGATTTCATCGTTAACTGATTTCATCGTTAATTGATTTCATCGTTAACTGATTTCATCGTTAACTGATTTCATCTTCATTTAACTGATTTCATCGTTAACTGATTTCATCTTTAACTGATTTCATCTTCATTTAACTGATTTCATCGTTAACTGATTTCATCGTTAACTGATTTCATCGTTAACTGATTTCATCGTTAACTGATTTCATCTTCATTTAACTGATTTCATTGTTAACTGATTTCATCGTTAACTGATTTCATCTTCATTTAACTGATTTCATCGTTAACTGATTTCATCGTTAACTGATTTCATCGTTAACTGATTTCATCTTCATTTAACTGATTTCATTTTCATTCTTCATTTAACTGATTTCATCGTTAACTGATTTCATCTTCATTTAACTGATTTCATCGTTAACTGATTTCATCGTTAACTGATTTCATCGTTAACTGATTTCATCTTTAACTGATTTCATCGTTAACTGATTTCATCTTCATTTAACTGATTTCATCGTTAACTGATTTCATCTTCATTTAATTGATTTCATCGTTAACTGATTTCATCGTTAACTGATTTCATCGTTAACTGATTTCATCTTCATTTAACTGATTTCATCGTTAACTGATTTCATCGTTAACTGATTTCATCTTCATTTAACTGATTTCATCGTTAACTGATTTCATCGTTAACTGATTTCATCGTTAATTGATTTCATCGTTAACTGATTTCATTTTCATTCTTCATTTAACTGATTTCATCGTTAACTGATTTCATCGTTAACTGATTTCATCTTCATTTAACTGATTTCATCGTTAACTGATTTCATCTTCATTCAACTGATTTCATCGTTAACTGATTTCATCGTTAACTGATTTCATCGTTAACTGATTTCATCGTTAACTGATTTCATCTTCATTTAACTGATTTCATTGTTAACTGATTTCATCGTTAACTGATTTCATCTTCATTTAACTGATTTCATCGTTAACTGATTTCATCGTTAACTGATTTCATCTTCATTTAACTGATTTCATTTTCATTCTTCATTTAACTGATTTCATCGTTAACTGATTTCATCTTCATTTAACTGATTTCATCGTTAACTGATTTCATCGTTAACTGATTTCATCTTTAACTGATTTCATCGTTAACTGATTTCATCTTCATTTAACTGATTTCATCGTTAACTGATTTCATCTTCATTTAATTGATTTCATCGTTAACTGATTTCATCGTTAACTGATTTCATCGTTAACTGATTTCATCTTCATTTAACTGATTTCATCGTTAACTGATTTCATCGTTAACTGATTTCATCTTCATTTAACTGATTTCATTTTCATTCTTCATTTAACTGATTTCATCGTTAACTGATTTCATCTTCATTTAATTGATTTCATCGTTAACTGATTTCATCGTTAACTGATTTCATCGTTAACTGATTTCATCTTCATTTAACTGATTTCATCGTTAACTGATTTCATCGTTAACTGATTTCATCGTTAACTGATTTCATCTTCATTTAACTGATTTCATCGTTAACTGATTTCATCGTTAACTGATTTCATCTTCATTTAACTGATTTCATTTTCATTCTTCATTTAACTGATTTCATCGTTAACTGATTTCATCTTCATTTAATTGATTTCATCGTTAACTGATTTCATCGTTAACTGATTTCATCGTTAACTGATTTCATCTTCATTTAACTGATTTCATCGTTAACTGATTTCATCGTTAACTGATTTCATCGTTAACTGATTTCATCTTCATTTAACTGATTTCATCGTTAACTGATTTCATCGTTACCTGATTTCATCTTCATTTAACTGATTTCATCGTTAACTGATTTCATCGTTAATTGATTTCATCGTTAACTGATTTCATTTTCATTCTTCATTTAACTGATTTCATCGTTAACTGATTTCATCGTTAACTGATTTCATCTTCATTTAACTGATTTCATCGTTAATTGATTTCATCGTTAACTGATTTCATCGTTAATTGATTTCATCGTTAACTGATTTCATCTTCATTTAACTGATTTCATCGTTAACTGATTTCATCTTCATTCTTCATTTAACTGATTTCATCTTTAACTGATTTCATCGTTAACTGATTTCATCTTCATTTAACTGATTTCATCGTTAATTGATTTCATCGTTAACTGATTTCATCGTTAACTGATTTCATCTTCATTTAACTGATTTCATCGTTAACTGATTTCATCTTTAACTGATTTCATCTTCATTTAACTGATTTCATCGTTAACTGATTTCATCGTTAACTGATTTCATCTTCATTTAACTGATTTCATCTTCATTTAACTGATTTCATCGTTAACTGATTTCATCGTTAACTGATTTCATCTTCATTTAATTGATTTCATCGTTAACTGATTTCATCGTTAACTGATTTCATCGTTAACTGATTTCATCTTCATTTAACTGATTTCATCGTTAACTGATTTCATCGTTAACTGATTTCATCTTCATTTAACTGATTTCATCGTTAACTGATTTCATCGTTAACTGATTTCATCTTCATTTAACTGATTTCATCGTTAACTGATTTCATCGTTAATTGATTTCATCGTTAACTGATTTCATTTTCATTCTTCATTTAACTGATTTCATCGTTAACTGATTTCATCGTTAACAGATTTCATCTTCATTTAACTGATTTCATCGTTAACTGATTTCATCGTTAATTGATTTCATCGTTAACTGATTTCATCTTCATTTAACTGATTTCATCGTTAATTGATTTCATCGTTAACTGATTTCATCGTTAACTGATTTCATCTTCATTTAACTGATTTCATCGTTAACTGATTTCATCGTTAACTGATTTCATCTTTAACTGATTTCATCTTCATTTAACTGATTTCATCTTCATTTAACTGATTTCATCGTTAACTGATTTCATCTTCATTTAACTGATTTCATCTTCATTTAACTGATTTCATCGTTAACTGATTTCATCGTTAACTGATTTCATCTTCATTTAATTGATTTCATCGTTAACTGATTTCATCGTTAACTGATTTCATCGTTAACTGATTTCATCTTCATTTAACTGATTTCATCGTTAACTGATTTCATCGTTAACTGATTTCATCTTCATTTAACTGATTTCATCGTTAACTGATTTCATCGTTAACTGATTTCATCTTCATTTAACTGATTTCATCGTTAACTGATTTCATCGTTAATTGATTTCATCGTTAACTGATTTCATTTTCATTCTTCATTTAACTGATTTCATCGTTAACTGATTTCATCGTTAACTGATTTCATCTTCATTTAACTGATTTCATCGTTAACTGATTTCATCGTTAATTGATTTCATCGTTAACTGATTTCATCTTCATTTAACTGATTTCATCGTTAATTGATTTCATCGTTAACTGATTTCATCGTTAACTGATTTCATCGTTAACTGATTTCATCTTCATTTAACTGATTTCATCGTTAACTGATTTCATCGTTAACTGATTTCATCTTTAACTGATTTCATCTTCATTTAACTGATTTCATCGTTAACTGATTTCATCGTTAACTGATTTCATCTTCATTTAACTGATTTCATCGTTAACTGATTTCATCGTTAACTGATTTCATCTTCATTTAATTGATTTCATCGTTAACTGATTTCATCGTTAACTGATTTCATCGTTAACTGATTTCATCTTCATTTAACTGATTTCATCGTTAACTGATTTCATCGTTAACTGATTTCATCGTTAACTGATTTCATCTTCATTTAACTGATTTCATCGTTAACTGATTTCATCGTTAACTGATTTCATCTTCATTTAACTGATTTCATCGTTAACTGATTTCATCGTTAATTGATTTCATCGTTAACTGATTTCATTTTCATTCTTCATTTAACTGATTTCATCGTTAACTGATTTCATCGTTAACTGATTTCATCTTCATTTAACTGATTTCATCGTTAACTGATTTCATCGTTAATTGATTTCATCGTTAACTGATTTCATCTTCATTTAACTGATTTCATCGTTAATTGATTTCATCGTTAACTGATTTCATCGTTAACTGATTTCATCGTTAACTGATTTCATCTTCATTCTTCATTTAATTGATTTCATCGTTAACTGATTTCATCGTTAATTGATTTCATCGTTAACTGATTTCATCTTCATTTAACTGATTTCATCGTTAACTGATTTCATCTTCATTCTTCATTTAACTGATTTCATCTTTAACTGATTTCATCGTTAACTGATTTCATCTTCATTTAACTGATTTCATCGTTAACTGATTTCATCGTTAACTGATTTCATCTTTAACTGATTTCATCTTCATTTAACTGATTTCATCGTTAACTGATTTCATCGTTAACTGATTTCATCGTTAACTGATTTCATCTTCATTTAACTGATTTCATCTTCATTTAACTGATTTCATCGTTAACTGATTTCATCGTTAACTGATTTCATCTTCATTTAATTGATTTCATCGTTAACTGATTTCATCGTTAACTGATTTCATCGTTAACTGATTTCATCTTCATTTAACTGATTTCATCGTTAACTGATTTCATCGTTAACTGATTTCATCGTTAACTGATTTCGTCTTCATTTAACTGATTTCATCGTTAACTGATTTCATCGTTAACTGATTTCATCTTCATTTAACTGATTTCATCGTTAACTGATTTCATCGTTAATTGATTTCATCGTTAACTGATTTCATTTTCATTCTTCATTTAACTGATTTCATCGTTAACTGATTTCATCGTTAACTGATTTCATCTTCATTTAACTGATTTCATCGTTAACTGATTTCATCGTTAATTGATTTCATCGTTAACTGATTTCATCTTCATTCTTCATTTAACTGATTTCATCGTTAACTGATTTCATCTTCATTTAACTGATTTCATCGTTAACTGATTTCATCGTTAACTGATTTCATCGTTAACTGATTTCATCGTTAACTGATTTCATCTTCATTTAACTGATTTCATCGTTAACTGATTTCATCTTCATTCTTCATTTAACTGATTTCATCTTTAACTGATTTCATCGTTAACTGATTTCATCTTCATTTAACTGATTTCATCGTTAATTGATTTCATCGTTAACTGATTTCATCGTTAACTGATTTCATCTTCATTTAACTGATTTCATCGTTAACTGATTTCATCGTTAACTGATTTCATCTTTAACTGATTTCATCTTCATTTAACTGATTTCATCGTTAACTGATTTCATCGTTAACTGATTTCATCGTTAACTGATTTCATCTTCATTTAACTGATTTCATTGTTAACTGATTTCATCGTTAACTGATTTCATCTTCATTTAACTGATTTCATCGTTAACTGATTTCATCGTTAACTGATTTCATCGTTAACTGATTTCATCTTCATTTAACTGATTTCATTTTCATTCTTCATTTAACTGATTTCATCGTTAACTGATTTCATCTTCATTTAACTGATTTCATCGTTAACTGATTTCATCGTTAACTGATTTCATCTTTAACTGATTTCATCGTTAACTGATTTCATCTTCATTTAA
The DNA here is from genome assembly GCF_022749685.1 of Semicossyphus pulcher. Taxonomy (NCBI): domain Eukaryota; kingdom Metazoa; phylum Chordata; class Actinopteri; order Labriformes; family Labridae; genus Semicossyphus; species Semicossyphus pulcher. The sequence continues at coordinate 28,876 of NW_027211749.1, forward strand.
CTGATTTCATCGTTAACTGATTTCATCTTCATTTAATTGATTTCATCGTTAACTGATTTCATCGTTAACTGATTTCATCTTCATTTAACTGATTTCATCGTTAACTGATTTCATCGTTAACTGATTTCATCTTCATTTAACTGATTTCATCGTTAACTGATTTCATCGTTAACTGATTTCATCGTTAACTGATTTCATCTTCATTTAACTGATTTCATTGTTAACTGATTTCATCGTTAACTGATTTCATCTTCATTTAACTGATTTCATCGTTAACTGATTTCATCGTTAACTGATTTCATCGTTAACTGATTTCATCTTCATTTAACTGATTTCATTTTCATTCTTCATTTAACTGATTTCATCGTTAACTGATTTCATCTTCATTTAACTGATTTCATCGTTAACTGATTTCATCGTTAACTGATTTCATCGTTAACTGATTTCATCTTTAACTGATTTCATCGTTAACTGATTTCATCGTTAACTGATTTCATCTTCATTTAACTGATTTCATTGTTAACTGATTTCATCGTTAATTGATTTCATCGTTAACTGATTTCATCTTCATTTAACTGATTTCATCGTTAACTGATTTCATCGTTAACTGATTTCATCGTTAACTGATTTCATCGTTAACTGATTTCATCTTCATTTAACTGATTTCATTGTTAACTGATTTCATCGTTAACTGATTTCATCTTCATTTAATTGATTTCATCGTTAACTGATTTCATCTTCATTTAATTGATTTCATCGTTAACTGATTTCATCGTTAACTGATTTCATCGTTAACTGATTTCATCTTCATTTAACTGATTTCATTGTTAACTGATTTCATCGTTAACTGATTTCATCTTCATTTAACTGATTTCATCGTTAACTGATTTCATCGTTAACTGATTTCATCTTCATTTAACTGATTTCATTTTCATTCTTCATTTAACTGATTTCATCGTTAACTGATTTCATCGTTAATTGATTTCATCGTTAACTGATTTCATTTTCATTCTTCATTTAACTGATTTCATCGTTAACTGATTTCATCGTTAACTGATTTCATCTTCATTTAACTGATTTCATCGTTAACTGATTTCATCGTTAACTGATTTCATCTTCATTTAACTGATTTCATCGTTAACTGATTTCATCGTTAACTGATTTCATCTTCATTTAACTGATTTCATTGTTAACTGATTTCATCGTTAACTGATTTCATCTTCATTTAACTGATTTCATCGTTAACTGATTTCATCGTTAACTGATTTCATCGTTAACTGATTTCATCTTCATTTAACTGATTTCATTTTCATTCTTCATTTAACTGATTTCATCGTTAACTGATTTCATCTTCATTTAACTGATTTCATCGTTAACTGATTTCATCGTTAACTGATTTCATCTTTAACTGATTTCATCATTAACTGATTTCATCTTCATTTAACTGATTTCATCGTTAACTGATTTCATCTTCATTTAATTGATTTCATCGTTAACTGATTTCATCGTTAACTGATTTCATCGTTAACTGATTTCATCTTCATTTAACTGATTTCATCGTTAACTGATTTCATCGTTAACTGATTTCATCTTCATTTAACTGATTTCATTTTCATTCTTCATTTAACTGATTTCATCGTTAACTGATTTCATCTTCATTTAATTGATTTCATCGTTAACTGATTTCATCGTTAACTGATTTCATCGTTAACTGATTTCATCTTCATTTAACTGATTTCATCGTTAACTGATTTCATCGTTAACTGATTTCATCGTTAACTGATTTCATCGTTAACTGATTTCATCTTCATTTAACTGATTTCATCGTTAACTGATTTCATCGTTAACTGATTTCATCTTCATTTAACTGATTTCATCGTTAACTGATTTCATCGTTAATTGATTTCATCGTTAACTGATTTCATTTTCATTCTTCATTTAACTGATTTCATCGTTAACTGATTTCATCGTTAACTGATTTCATCTTCATTTAACTGATTTCATCGTTAACTGATTTCATCGTTAATTGATTTCATCGTTAACTGATTTCATCTTCATTCTTCATTTAACTGATTTCATCGTTAACTGATTTCATCTTCATTTAACTGATTTCATCGTTAACTGATTTCATCGTTAACTGATTTCATCGTTAACTGATTTCATCTTCATTTAACTGATTTCATCGTTAACTGATTTCATCTTCATTCTTCATTTAACTGATTTCATCTTTAACTGATTTCATCGTTAACTGATTTCATCTTCATTTAACTGATTTCATCGTTAATTGATTTCATCGTTAACTGATTTCATCGTTAACTGATTTCATCGTTAACTGATTTCATCTTCATTTAACTGATTTCATCGTTAATTGATTTCATCGTTAACTGATTTCATCGTTAATTGATTTCATCGTTAACTGATTTCATCGTTAACTGATTTCATCGTTAACTGATTTCATCTTCATTTAATTGATTTCATCGTTAACTGATTTCATCGTTAACTGATTTCATCGTTAACTGATTTCATCTTCATTTAACTGATTTCATCGTTAACTGATTTCATCGTTAACTGATTTCATCGTTAACTGATTTCATCTTCATTTAACTGATTTCATCGTTAACTGATTTCATCGTTAACTGATTTCATCTTCATTTAACTGATTTCATCGTTAACTGATTTCATCGTTAATTGATTTCATCGTTAACTGATTTCATTTTCATTCTTCATTTAACTGATTTCATCGTTAACTGATTTCATCGTTAACTGATTTCATCTTCATTTAACTGATTTCATCGTTAACTGATTTCATCGTTAATTGATTTCATCGTTAACTGATTTCATCCTCATTCTTCATTTAACTGATTTCATCGTTAACTGATTTCATCTTCATTTAACTGATTTCATCGTTAACTGATTTCATCGTTAACTGATTTCATCGTTAACTGATTTCATCTTCATTTAACTGATTTCATCGTTAACTGATTTCATCTTCATTCTTCATTTAACTGATTTCATCTTTAACTGATTTCATCGTTAACTGATTTCATCGTTAATTGATTTCATCGTTAACTGATTTCATCGTTAACTGATTTCATCTTCATTTAACTGATTTCATCGTTAACTGATTTCATCTTTAACTGATTTCATCTTCATTTAACTGATTTCATCGTTAACTGATTTCATCGTTAACTGATTTCATCGTTAACTGATTTCATCGTTAACTGATTTCATCTTCATTTAACTGATTTCATTGTTAACTGATTTCATCGTTAACTGATTTCATCTTCATTTAACTGATTTCATCGTTAACTGATTTCATCGTTAACTGATTTCATCGTTAACTGATTTCATCTTCATTTAACTGATTTCATTTTCATTCTTCATTTAACTGATTTCATCGTTAACTGATTTCATCTTCATTTAACTGATTTCATCGTTAACTGATTTCATCGTTAACTGATTTCATCGTTAACTGATTTCATCTTTAACTGATTTCATCGTTAACTGATTTCATCTTCATTTAACTGATTTCATCGTTAACTGATTTCATCTTCATTTAATTGATTTCATCGTTAACTGATTTCATCGTTAACTGATTTCATCGTTAACTGATTTCATCTTCATTTAACTGATTTCATCGTTAACTGATTTCATCGTTAACTGATTTCATCTTCATTTAACTGATTTCATCGTTAACTGATTTCATCGTTAATTGATTTCATCGTTAACTGATTTCATTTTCATTCTTCATTTAACTGATTTCATCGTTAACTGATTTCATCGTTAACTGATTTCATCTTCATTTAACTGATTTCATCGTTAACTGATTTCATCTTCATTCAACTGATTTCATCGTTAACTGATTTCATCGTTAACTGATTTCATCGTTAACTGATTTCATCGTTAACTGATTTCATCTTCATTTAACTGATTTCATTGTTAACTGATTTCATCGTTAACTGATTTCATCTTCATTTAACTGATTTCATCGTTAACTGATTTCATCGTTAACTGATTTCATCTTCATTTAACTGATTTCATTTTCATTCTTCATTTAACTGATTTCATCGTTAACTGATTTCATCTTCATTTAACTGATTTCATCGTTAACTGATTTCATCGTTAACTGATTTCATCTTTAACTGATTTCATCGTTAACTGATTTCATCTTCATTTAACTGATTTCATCGTTAACTGATTTCATCTTCATTTAATTGATTTCATCGTTAACTGATTTCATCGTTAACTGATTTCATCGTTAACTGATTTCATCTTCATTTAACTGATTTCATCGTTAACTGATTTCATCGTTAACTGATTTCATCTTCATTTAACTGATTTCATTTTCATTCTTCATTTAACTGATTTCATCGTTAACTGATTTCATCTTCATTTAATTGATTTCATCGTTAACTGATTTCATCGTTAACTGATTTCATCGTTAACTGATTTCATCTTCATTTAACTGATTTCATCGTTAACTGATTTCATCGTTAACTGATTTCATCGTTAACTGATTTCATCTTCATTTAACTGATTTCATCGTTAACTGATTTCATCGTTAACTGATTTCATCTTCATTTAACTGATTTCATCGTTAACTGATTTCATCGTTAATTGATTTCATCGTTAACTGATTTCATTTTCATTCTTCATTTAACTGATTTCATCGTTAACTGATTTCATCGTTAACTGATTTCATCTTCATTTAACTGATTTCATCGTTAATTGATTTCATCGTTAACTGATTTCATCGTTAATTGATTTCATCGTTAACTGATTTCATCTTCATTTAACTGATTTCATCGTTAACTGATTTCATCTTCATTCTTCATTTAACTGATTTCATCTTTAACTGATTTCATCGTTAACTGATTTCATCTTCATTTAACTGATTTCATCGTTAATTGATTTCATCGTTAACTGATTTCATCGTTAACTGATTTCATCTTCATTTAACTGATTTCATCGTTAACTGATTTCATCGTTAACTGATTTCATCTTTAACTGATTTCATCTTCATTTAACTGATTTCATCGTTAACTGATTTCATCGTTAACTGATTTCATCTTCATTTAACTGATTTCATCTTCATTTAACTGATTTCATCGTTAACTGATTTCATCGTTAACTGATTTCATCTTCATTTAATTGATTTCATCGTTAACTGATTTCATCGTTAACTGATTTCATCGTTAACTGATTTCATCTTCATTTAACTGATTTCATCGTTAACTGATTTCATCGTTAACTGATTTCATCGTTAACTGATTTCATCTTCATTTAACTGATTTCATCGTTAACTGATTTCATCGTTAACTGATTTCATCGTTAACTGATTTCATTTTCATTCTTCATTTAACTGATTTCATCGTTAACTGATTTCATCGTTAACTGATTTCATCGTTAACTGATTTCATCTTTAACTGATTTCATCGTTAACTGATTTCATCTTCATTTAACTGATTTCATCGTTAACTGATTTCATCTTCATTTAATTGATTTCATCGTTAACTGATTTCATCGTTAACTGATTTCATCGTTAACTGATTTCATCTTCATTTAACTGATTTCATCGTTAATTGATTTCATCGTTAACTGATTTCATCGTTAACTGATTTCATCTTCATTTAACTGATTTCATCGTTAACTGATTTCATCGTTAACTGATTTCATCTTCATTTAACTGATTTCATCGTTAACTGATTTCATCGTTAACTGATTTCATCTTTAACTGATTTCATCTTCATTTAACTGATTTCATCGTTAACTGATTTCATCGTTAACTGATTTCATCGTTAACTGATTTCATCGTTAACTGATTTCATCTTCATTTAACTGATTTCATTGTTAACTGATTTCATCGTTAACTGATTTCATCTTCATTTAACTGATTTCATCGTTAACTGATTTCATCGTTAACTGATTTCATCGTTAACTGATTTCATCTTCATTTAACTGATTTCATTGTTAACTGATTTCATCGTTAACTGATTTCATCTTCATTTAACTGATTTCATCGTTAACTGATTTCATCGTTAACTGATTTCATCGTTAACTGATTTCATCTTCATTTAACTGATTTCATTTTCATTCTTCATTTAACTGATTTCATCGTTAACTGATTTCATCTTCATTTAACTGATTTCATCGTTAACTGATTTCATCGTTAACTGATTTCATCTTTAACTGATTTCATCGTTAACTGATTTCATCTTCATTTAACTGATTTCATCGTTAACTGATTTCATCTTCATTTAATTGATTTCATCGTTAACTGATTTCATCGTTAACTGATTTCATCGTTAACTGATTTCATCTTCATTTAACTGATTTCATCGTTAACTGATTTCATCGTTAACTGATTTCATCTTCATTTAACTGATTTCATCGTTAACTGATTTCATCGTTAATTGATTTCATCGTTAACTGATTTCATTTTCATTCTTCATTTAACTGATTTCATCGTTAACTGATTTCATCGTTAACTGATTTCATCTTCATTTAACTGATTTCATCGTTAACTGATTTCATCGTTAACTGATTTCATCTTCATTTAACTGATTTCATCGTTAACTGATTTCATCGTTAACTGATTTCATCTTCATTTAACTGATTTCATTGTTAACTGATTTCATCGTTAACTGATTTCATCTTCATTTAACTGATTTCATCGTTAACTGATTTCATCGTTAACTGATTTCATCGTTAACTGATTTCATCTTCATTTAACTGATTTCATTTTCATTCTTCATTTAACTGATTTCATCGTTAACTGATTTCATCTTCATTTAACTGATTTCATCGTTAACTGATTTCATCGTTAACTGATTTCATCTTTAACTGATTTCATCATTAACTGATTTCATCTTCATTTAACTGATTTCATCGTTAACTGATTTCATCGTTAACTGATTTCATCTTCATTTAACTGATTTCATCTTCATTTAACTGATTTCATCGTTAACTGATTTCATCGTTAACTGATTTCATCTTCATTTAATTGATTTCATCGTTAACTGATTTCATCGTTAACTGATTTCATCGTTAACTGATTTCATCTTCATTTAACTGATTTCATCGTTAACTGATTTCATCGTTAACTGATTTCATCTTCATTTAACTGATTTCATCGTTAACTGATTTCATCTTCATTTAACTGATTTCATCGTTAACTGATTTCATCGTTAATTGATTTCATCGTTAACTGATTTCATTTTCATTCTTCATTTAACTGATTTCATCGTTAACTGATTTCATCGTTAACTGATTTCATCTTCATTTAACTGATTTCATCGTTAACTGATTTCATCTTCATTCTTCATTTAACTGATTTCATCTTTAACTGATTTCATCGTTAACTGATTTCATCTTCATTTAACTGATTTCATCGTTAATTGATTTCATCGTTAACTGATTTCATCGTTAACTGATTTCATCTTCATTTAACTGATTTCATCGTTAACTGATTTCATCGTTAACTGATTTCATCTTTAACTGATTTCATCTTCATTTAACTGATTTCATCGTTAACTGATTTCATCGTTAACTGATTTCATCGTTAACTGATTTCATCTTCATTTAACTGATTTCATTGTTAACTGATTTCATCGTTAACTGATTTCATCGTTAACTGATTTCATCTTCATTTAACTGATTTCATTGTTAACTGATTTCATCGTTAACTGATTTCATCTTCATTTAACTGATTTCATCGTTAACTGATTTCATCGTTAACTGATTTCATCGTTAACTGATTTCATCTTCATTTAACTGATTTCATTTTCATTCTTCATTTAACTGATTTCATCGTTAACTGATTTCATCTTCATTTAACTGATTTCATCGTTAACTGATTTCATCGTTAACTGATTTCATCTTCATTTAACTGATTTCATCGTTAACTGATTTCATCGTTAACTGATTTCATCGTTAACTGATTTCATCTTCATTTAACTGATTTCATCGTTAACTGATTTCATCGTTAATTGATTTCATCGTTAACTGATTTCATTTTCATTCTTCATTTAACTGATTTCATCGTTAACTGATTTCATCGTTAACTGATTTCATCTTCATTTAACTGATTTCATCGTTAACTGATTTCATCGTTAATTGATTTCATCGTTAACTGATTTCATCTTCATTCTTCATTTAACTGATTTCATCGTTAACTGATTTCATCTTCATTTAACTGATTTCATCGTTAACTGATTTCATCGTTAACTGATTTCATCTTCATTTAACTGATTTCATCGTTAACTGATTTCATCTTCATTCTTCATTTAACTGATTTCATCTTTAACTGATTTCATCGTTAACTGATTTCATCTTCATTTAACTGATTTCATCGTTAATTGATTTCATCGTTAACTGATTTCATCGTTAACTGATTTCATCGTTAACTGATTTCATCTTCATTTAACTGATTTCATCGTTAACTGATTTCATCGTTAACTGATTTCATCTTTAACTGATTTCATCTTCATTTAACTGATTTCATCGTTAACTGATTTCATCGTTAACTGATTTCATCGTTAACTGATTTCATCGTTAACTGATTTCATCTTCATTTAACTGATTTCATTGTTAACTGATTTCATCGTTAACTGATTTCATCTTCATTTAACTGATTTCATCGTTAACTGATTTCATCGTTAACTGATTTCATCGTTAACTGATTTCATCTTCATTTAACTGATTTCATTTTCATTCTTCATTTAACTGATTTCATCGTTAACTGATTTCATCGTTAACTGATTTCATCGTTAACTGATTTCATCTTTAACTGATTTCATCGTTAACTGATTTCATCTTCATTTAACTGATTTCATCGTTAACTGATTTCATCTTCATTTAATTGATTTCATCGTTAACTGATTTCATCGTTAACTGATTTCATCGTTAACTGATTTCATCTTCATTTAACTGATTTCATCGTTAATTGATTTCATCGTTAACTGATTTCATCGTTAACTGATTTCATCTTCATTTAACTGATTTCATCGTTAACTGATTTCATCGTTAACTGATTTCATCTTCATTTAACTGATTTCATCGTTAACTGATTTCATCGTTAACTGATTTCATCTTTAACTGATTTCATCTTCATTTAACTGATTTCATCGTTAACTGATTTCATCGTTAACTGATTTCATCGTTAACTGATTTCATCGTTAACTGATTTCATCTTCATTTAACTGATTTCATTGTTAACTGATTTCATCGTTAACTGATTTCATCTTCATTTAACTGATTTCATCGTTAACTGATTTCATCGTTAACTGATTTCATCGTTAACTGATTTCATCTTCATTTAACTGATTTCATTGTTAACTGATTTCATCGTTAACTGATTTCATCTTCATTTAACTGATTTCATCGTTAACTGATTTCATCGTTAACTGATTTCATCGTTAACTGATTTCATCTTCATTTAACTGATTTCATTTTCATTCTTCATTTAACTGATTTCATCGTTAACTGATTTCATCTTCATTTAACTGATTTCATCGTTAACTGATTTCATCGTTAACTGATTTCATCTTTAACTGATTTCATCGTTAACTGATTTCATCTTCATTTAACTGATTTCATCGTTAACTGATTTCATCTTCATTTAATTGATTTCATCGTTAACTGATTTCATCGTTAACTGATTTCATCGTTAACTGATTTCATCTTCATTTAACTGATTTCATCGTTAACTGATTTCATCGTTAACTGATTTCATCTTCATTTAACTGATTTCATCGTTAACTGATTTCATCGTTAATTGATTTCATCGTTAACTGATTTCATTTTCATTCTTCATTTAACTGATTTCATCGTTAACTGATTTCATCGTTAACTGATTTCATCTTCATTTAACTGATTTCATCGTTAACTGATTTCATCGTTAACTGATTTCATCTTCATTTAACTGATTTCATCGTTAACTGATTTCATCGTTAACTGATTTCATCTTCATTTAACTGATTTCATTGTTAACTGATTTCATCGTTAACTGATTTCATCTTCATTTAACTGATTTCATCGTTAACTGATTTCATCGTTAACTGATTTCATCGTTAACTGATTTCATCTTCATTTAACTGATTTCATTTTCATTCTTCATTTAACTGATTTCATCGTTAACTGATTTCATCTTCATTTAACTGATTTCATCGTTAACTGATTTCATCGTTAACTGATTTCATCTTTAACTGATTTCATCATTAACTGATTTCATCTTCATTTAACTGATTTCATCGTTAACTGATTTCATCTTCATTTAATTGATTTCATCGTTAACTGATTTCATCGTTAACTGATTTCATCGTTAACTGATTTCATCTTCATTTAACTGATTTCATCGTTAACTGATTTCATCGTTAACTGATTTCATCTTCATTTAACTGATTTCATTTTCATTCTTCATTTAACTGATTTCATCGTTAACTGATTTCATCTTCATTTAATTGATTTCATCGTTAACTGATTTCATCGTTAACTGATTTCATCGTTAACTGATTTCATCTTCATTTAACTGATTTCATCGTTAACTGATTTCATCGTTAACTGATTTCATCGTTAACTGATTTCATCGTTAACTGATTTCATCTTCATTTAACTGATTTCATCGTTAACTGATTTCATCGTTAACTGATTTCATCTTCATTTAACTGATTTCATCGTTAACTGATTTCATCGTTAATTGATTTCATCGTTAACTGATTTCATTTTCATTCTTCATTTAACTGATTTCATCGTTAACTGATTTCATCGTTAACTGATTTCATCTTCATTTAACTGATTTCATCGTTAACTGATTTCATCGTTAATTGATTTCATCGTTAACTGATTTCATCTTCATTCTTCATTTAACTGATTTCATCGTTAACTGATTTCATCTTCATTTAACTGATTTCATCGTTAACTGATTTCATCGTTAACTGATTTCATCGTTAACTGATTTCATCTTCATTTAACTGATTTCATCGTTAACTGATTTCATCTTCATTCTTCATTTAACTGATTTCATCTTTAACTGATTTCATCGTTAACTGATTTCATCTTCATTTAACTGATTTCATCGTTAATTGATTTCATCGTTAACTGATTTCATCGTTAACTGATTTCATCGTTAACTGATTTCATCTTCATTTAACTGATTTCATCGTTAATTGATTTCATCGTTAACTGATTTCATCGTTAATTGATTTCATCGTTAACTGATTTCATCGTTAACTGATTTCATCGTTAACTGATTTCATCTTCATTTAATTGATTTCATCGTTAACTGATTTCATCGTTAACTGATTTCATCGTTAACTGATTTCATCTTCATTTAACTGATTTCATCGTTAACTGATTTCATCGTTAACTGATTTCATCGTTAACTGATTTCATCTTCATTTAACTGATTTCATCGTTAACTGATTTCATCGTTAACTGATTTCATCTTCATTTAACTGATTTCATCGTTAACTGATTTCATCGTTAATTGATTTCATCGTTAACTGATTTCATTTTCATTCTTCATTTAACTGATTTCATCGTTAACTGATTTCATCGTTAACTGATTTCATCTTCATTTAACTGATTTCATCGTTAACTGATTTCATCGTTAATTGATTTCATCGTTAACTGATTTCATCTTCATTCTTCATTTAACTGATTTCATCGTTAACTGATTTCATCTTCATTTAACTGATTTCATCGTTAACTGATTTCATCGTTAACTGATTTCATCGTTAACTGATTTCATCTTCATTTAACTGATTTCATCGTTAACTGATTTCATCTTCATTCTTCATTTAACTGATTTCATCTTTAACTGATTTCATCGTTAACTGATTTCATCGTTAATTGATTTCATCGTTAACTGATTTCATCGTTAACTGATTTCATCTTCATTTAACTGATTTCATCGTTAACTGATTTCATCTTTAACTGATTTCATCTTCATTTAACTGATTTCATCGTTAACTGATTTCATCGTTAACTGATTTCATCGTTAACTGATTTCATCGTTAACTGATTTCATCTTCATTTAACTGATTTCATTGTTAACTGATTTCATCGTTAACTGATTTCATCTTCATTTAACTGATTTCATCGTTAACTGATTTCATCGTTAACTGATTTCATCGTTAACTGATTTCATCTTCATTTAACTGATTTCATTTTCATTCTTCATTTAACTGATTTCATCGTTAACTGATTTCATCTTCATTTAACTGATTTCATCGTTAACTGATTTCATCGTTAACTGATTTCATCGTTAACTGATTTCATCTTTAACTGATTTCATCGTTAACTGATTTCATCTTCATTTAACTGATTTCATCGTTAACTGATTTCATCTTCATTTAATTGATTTCATCGTTAACTGATTTCATCGTTAACTGATTTCATCGTTAACTGATTTCATCTTCATTTAACTGATTTCATCTTCATTTAACTGATTTCATCGTTAACTGATTTCATCTTCATTTAACTGATTTCATCGTTAACTGATTTCATCGTTAATTGATTTCATCGTTAACTGATTTCATTTTCATTCTTCATTTAACTGATTTCATCGTTAACTGATTTCATCGTTAACTGATTTCATCTTCATTTAACTGATTTCATCGTTAACTGATTTCATCTTCATTTAACTGATTTCATCGTTAACTGATTTCATCGTTAACTGATTTCATCGTTAACTGATTTCATCGTTAACTGATTTCATCTTCATTTAACTGATTTCATTGTTAACTGATTTCATCGTTAACTGATTTCATCTTCATTTAACTGATTTCATCGTTAACTGATTTCATCGTTAACTGATTTCATCGTTAACTGATTTCATCTTCATTTAACTGATTTCATTTTCATTCTTCATTTAACTGATTTCATCGTTAACTGATTTCATCTTCATTTAACTGATTTCATCGTTAACTGATTTCATCGTTAACTGATTTCATCGTTAACTGATTTCATCTTTAACTGATTTCATCGTTAACTGATTTCATCTTCATTTAACTGATTTCATCGTTAACTGATTTCATCTTCATTTAATTGATTTCATCGTTAACTGATTTCATCGTTAACTGATTTCATCGTTAACTGATTTCATCTTCATTTAACTGATTTCATCGTTAACTGATTTCATCGTTAACTGATTTCATCTTCATTTAACTGATTTCATTTTCATTCTTCATTTAACTGATTTCATCGTTAACTGATTTCATCTTCATTTAATTGATTTCATCGTTAACTGATTTCATCGTTAACTGATTTCATCGTTAACTGATTTCATCTTCATTTAACTGATTTCATCGTTAACTGATTTCATCGTTAACTGATTTCATCGTTAACTGATTTCATCTTCATTTAACTGATTTCATCGTTAACTGATTTCATCGTTAACTGATTTCATCTTCATTTAACTGATTTCATCGTTAACTGATTTCATCGTTAATTGATTTCATCGTTAACTGATTTCATTTTCATTCTTCATTTAACTGATTTCATCGTTAACTGATTTCATCGTTAACTGATTTCATCTTCATTTAACTGATTTCATCGTTAATTGATTTCATCGTTAACTGATTTCATCGTTAATTGATTTCATCGTTAACTGATTTCATCTTCATTTAACTGATTTCATCGTTAACTGATTTCATCTTCATTCTTCATTTAACTGATTTCATCTTTAACTGATTTCATCGTTAACTGATTTCATCTTCATTTAACTGATTTCATCGTTAATTGATTTCATCGTTAACTGATTTCATCGTTAACTGATTTCATCTTCATTTAACTGATTTCATCGTTAACTGATTTCATCGTTAACTGATTTCATCTTTAACTGATTTCATCTTCATTTAACTGATTTCATCGTTAACTGATTTCATCGTTAACTGATTTCATCTTCATTTAACTGATTTCATCTTCATTTAACTGATTTCATCGTTAACTGATTTCATCGTTAACTGATTTCATCTTCATTTAATTGATTTCATCGTTAACTGATTTCATCGTTAACTGATTTCATCGTTAACTGATTTCATCTTCATTTAACTGATTTCATCGTTAACTGATTTCATCGTTAACTGATTTCATCGTTAACTGATTTCATCGTTAACTGATTTCATCGTTAACTGATTTCATCTTCATTTAACTGATTTCATCGTTAACTGATTTCATCGTTAACTGATTTCATCTTCATTTAACTGATTTCATCGTTAACTGATTTCATCGTTAATTGATTTCATCGTTAACTGATTTCATTTTCATTCTTCATTTAACTGATTTCATCGTTAACTGATTTCATCGTTAACTGATTTCATCTTCATTTAACTGATTTCATCGTTAACTGATTTCATCGTTAACTGATTTCATCTTTAACTGATTTCATCTTCATTTAACTGATTTCATCGTTAACTGATTTCATCGTTAACTGATTTCATCGTTAACTGATTTCATCTTCATTTAACTGATTTCATTGTTAACTGATTTCATCGTTAACTGATTTCATCTTCATTTAACTGATTTCATCGTTAACTGATTTCATCGTTAACTGATTTCATCGTTAACTGATTTCATCTTCATTTAACTGATTTCATTTTCATTCTTCATTTAACTGATTTCATCGTTAACTGATTTCATCTTCATTTAACTGATTTCATCGTTAACTGATTTCATCGTTAACTGATTTCATCTTTAACTGATTTCATCGTTAACTGATTTCATCTTCATTTAACTGATTTCATCGTTAACTGATTTCATCTTCATTTAATTGATTTCATCGTTAACTGATTTCATCGTTAACTGATTTCATCTTCATTTAACTGATTTCATCGTTAACTGATTTCATCGTTAACTGATTTCATCTTCATTTAACTGATTTCATCGTTAACTGATTTCATCGTTAACTGATTTCATCGTTAACTGATTTCATCTTCATTTAACTGATTTCATTGTTAACTGATTTCATCGTTAACTGATTTCATCTTCATTTAACTGATTTCATCGTTAACTGATTTCATCGTTAACTGATTTCATCGTTAACTGATTTCATCTTCATTTAACTGATTTCATTTTCATTCTTCATTTAACTGATTTCATCGTTAACTGATTTCATCTTCATTTAACTGATTTCATCGTTAACTGATTTCATCGTTAACTGATTTCATCGTTAACTGATTTCATCGTTAACTGATTTCATCGTTAACTGATTTCATCGTTAACTGATTTCATCTTCATTTAACTGATTTCATTGTTAACTGATTTCATCGTTAATTGATTTCATCGTTAACTGATTTCATCTTCATTTAACTGATTTCATCGTTAACTGATTTCATCGTTAACTGATTTCATCGTTAACTGATTTCATCGTTAACTGATTTCATCTTCATTTAACTGATTTCATTGTTAACTGATTTCATCGTTAATTGATTTCATCGTTAACTGATTTCATCTTCATTTAACTGATTTCATCGTTAACTGATTTCATCGTTAACTGATTTCATCGTTAACTGATTTCATCGTTAACTGATTTCATCTTTAACTGATTTCATCGTTAACTGATTTCATCGTTAACTGATTTCATCTTCATTTAATTCATTTCATCGTTAACTGATTTCATCTTCATTTAATTGATTTCATCGTTAACTGATTTCATCGTTAACTGATTTCATCGTTAACTGATTTCATCTTCATTTAACTGATTTCATCGTTAACTGATTTCATCGTTAACTGATTTCATCTTCATTTAACTGATTTCATCGTTAACTGATTTCATCGTTAACTGATTTCATCTTCATTTAACTGATTTCATCGTTAACTGATTTCATCGTTAACTGATTTCATCGTTAACTGATTTCATCTTCATTTAACTGATTTCATTGTTAACTGATTTCATCGTTAACTGATTTCATCTTCATTTAACTGATTTCATCGTTAACTGATTTCATCGTTAACTGATTTCATCGTTAACTGATTTCATCTTCATTTAACTGATTTCATTTTCATTCTTCATTTAACTGATTTCATCGTTAACTGATTTCATCTTCATTTAACTGATTTCATCGTTAACTGATTTCATCGTTAACTGATTTCATCGTTAACTGATTTCATCTTTAACTGATTTCATCGTTAACTGATTTCATCTTCATTTAACTGATTTCATCGTTAACTGATTTCATCTTCATTTAATTGATTTCATCGTTAACTGATTTCATCGTTAACTGATTTCATCGTTAACTGATTTCATCTTCATTTAACTGATTTCATCGTTAACTGATTTCATCGTTAACTGATTTCATCTTCATTTAACTGATTTCATTTTCATTCTTCATTTAACTGATTTCATCGTTAACTGATTTCATCTTCATTTAATTGATTTCATCGTTAACTGATTTCATCGTTAACTGATTTCATCGTTAACTGATTTCATCTTCATTTAACTGATTTCATCGTTAACTGATTTCATCGTTAACTGATTTCATCGTTAACTGATTTCATCTTCATTTAACTGATTTCATCGTTAACTGATTTCATCGTTAACTGATTTCATCTTCATTTAACTGATTTCATCGTTAACTGATTTCATCGTTAATTGATTTCATCGTTAACTGATTTCATCGTTAATTGATTTCATCGTTAACTGATTTCATTTTCATTCTTCATTTAACTGATTTCATCGTTAACTGATTTCATCGTTAACTGATTTCATCTTCATTTAACTGATTTCATCGTTAATTGATTTCATCGTTAACTGATTTCATCGTTAATTGATTTCATCGTTAACTGATTTCATCTTCATTTAACTGATTTCATCGTTAACTGATTTCATCTTCATTCTTCATTTAACTGATTTCATCTTTAACTGATTTCATCGTTAACTGATTTCATCTTCATTTAACTGATTTCATCGTTAATTGATTTCATCGTTAACTGATTTCATCGTTAACTGATTTCATCGTTAACTGATTTCATCTTCATTTAACTGATTTCATCGTTAACTGATTTCATCTTCATTTAATTGATTTCATCGTTAACTGATTTCATCGTTAACTGATTTCATCTTCATTTAACTGATTTCATCGTTAACTGATTTCATCGTTAACTGATTTCATCTTCATTTAACTGATTTCATCGTTAACTGATTTCATCGTTAACTGATTTCATCGTTAACTGATTTCATCTTCATTTAACTGATTTCATTGTTAACTGATTTCATCGTTAACTGATTTCATCTTCATTTAACTGATTTCATCGTTAACTGATTTCATCGTTAACTGATTTCATCGTTAACTGATTTCATCTTCATTTAACTGATTTCATTTTCATTCTTCATTTAACTGATTTCATCGTTAACTGATTTCATCTTCATTTAACTGATTTCATCGTTAACTGATTTCATCGTTAACTGATTTCATCGTTAACTGATTTCATCTTTAACTGATTTCATCGTTAACTGATTTCATCGTTAACTGATTTCATCTTCATTTAACTGATTTCATTGTTAACTGATTTCATCGTTAATTGATTTCATCGTTAACTGATTTCATCTTCATTTAACTGATTTCATCGTTAACTGATTTCATCGTTAACTGATTTCATCGTTAACTGATTTCATCTTTAACTGATTTCATCGTTAACTGATTTCATCGTTAACTGATTTCATCTTCATTTAACTGATTTCATTGTTAACTGATTTCATCGTTAACTGATTTCATCTTCATTTAATTGATTTCATCGTTAACTGATTTCATCTTCATTTAATTGATTTCATCGTTAACTGATTTCATCGTTAACTGATTTCATCTTCATTTAACTGATTTCATCGTTAACTGATTTCATCGTTAACTGATTTCATCTTCATTTAACTGATTTCATCGTTAACTGATTTCATCTTCATTTAACTGATTTCATCGTTAACTGATTTCATCGTTAACTGATTTCATCGTTAACTGATTTCATCTTCATTTAACTGATTTCATTGTTAACTGATTTCATCGTTAACTGATTTCATCTTCATTTAACTGATTTCATCGTTAACTGATTTCATCGTTAACTGATTTCATCTTCATTTAACTGATTTCATTTTCATTCTTCATTTAACTGATTTCATCGTTAACTGATTTCATCTTCATTTAACTGATTTCATCGTTAACTGATTTCATCGTTAACTGATTTCATCGTTAACTGATTTCATCTTTAACTGATTTCATCGTTAACTGATTTCATCTTCATTTAACTGATTTCATCGTTAACTGATTTCATCTTCATTTAATTGATTTCATCGTTAACTGATTTCATCGTTAACTGATTTCATCGTTAACTGATTTCATCTTCATTTAACTGATTTCATCGTTAACTGATTTCATCGTTAACTGATTTCATCGTTAACTGATTTCATCTTCATTTAACTGATTTCATCGTTAACTGATTTCATCGTTAACTGATTTCATCTTCATTTAACTGATTTCATCGTTAACTGATTTCATCGTTAATTGATTTCATCGTTAACTGATTTCATTTTCATTCTTCATTTAACTGATTTCATCGTTAACTGATTTCATCGTTAACTGATTTCATCTTCATTTAACTGATTTCATCGTTAATTGATTTCATCGTTAACTGATTTCATCGTTAATTGATTTCATCGTTAACTGATTTCATCTTCATTTAACTGATTTCATCGTTAACTGATTTCATCTTCATTCTTCATTTAACTGATTTCATCTTTAACTGATTTCATCGTTAACTGATTTCATCTTCATTTAACTGATTTCATCGTTAATTGATTTCATCGTTAACTGATTTCATCGTTAACTGATTTCATCGTTAACTGATTTCATCTTCATTTAACTGATTTCATCGTTAACTGATTTCATCGTTAACTGATTTCATCGTTAACTGATTTCATCTTCATTTAACTGATTTCATCTTCATTTAACTGATTTCATCGTTAACTGATTTCATCGTTAACTGATTTCATCTTCATTTAATTGATTTCATCGTTAACTGATTTCATCGTTAACTGATTTCATCGTTAACTGATTTCATCTTCATTTAACTGATTTCATCGTTAACTGATTTCATCGTTAACTGATTTCATCGTTAACTGATTTCATCTTCATTTAACTGATTTCATCGTTAACTGATTTCATCGTTAACTGATTTCATCTTCATTTAACTGATTTCATCGTTAACTGATTTCATCGTTAATTGATTTCATCGTTAACTGATTTCATTTTCATTCTTCATTTAACTGATTTCATCGTTAACTGATTTCATCGTTAACTGATTTCATCTTCATTTAACTGATTTCATCGTTAACTGATTTCATCGTTAACTGATTTCATCGTTAACTGATTTCATCTTTAACTGATTTCATCGTTAACTGATTTCATCTTCATTTAACTGATTTCATCGTTAACTGATTTCATCTTCATTTAATTGATTTCATCGTTAACTGATTTCATCGTTAACTGATTTCATCGTTAACTGATTTCATCTTCATTTAACTGATTTCATCGTTAACTGATTTCATCGTTAACTGATTTCATCTTCATTTAACTGATTTCATTTTCATTCTTCATTTAACTGATTTCATCGTTAACTGATTTCATCTTCATTTAATTGATTTCATCGTTAACTGATTTCATCGTTAACTGATTTCATCTTCATTTAACTGATTTCATCGTTAACTGATTTCATCGTTAACTGATTTCATCTTCATTTAACTGATTTCATCGTTAACTGATTTCATCGTTAATTGATTTCATCGTTAACTGATTTCATTTTCATTCTTCATTTAACTGATTTCATCGTTAACTGATTTCATCGTTAACTGATTTCATCGTTAACTGATTTCATCGTTAACTGATTTCATCGTTAACTGATTTCATCGTTAACTGATTTCATCTTCATTTAACTGATTTCATTGTTAACTGATTTCATCGTTAATTGATTTCATCGTTAACTGATTTCATCTTCATTTAACTGATTTCATCGTTAACTGATTTCATCGTTAACTGATTTCATCGTTAACTGATTTCATCGTTAACTGATTTCATCTTCATTTAACTGATTTCATTGTTAACTGATTTCATCGTTAACTGATTTCATCTTCATTTAATTGATTTCATCGTTAACTGATTTCATCTTCATTTAATTGATTTCATCGTTAACTGATTTCATCGTTAACTGATTTCATCGTTAACTGATTTCATCTTCATTTAACTGATTTCATCGTTAACTAATTTCATCGTTAACTGATTTCATCTTCATTTAACTGATTTCATCGTTAACTGATTTCATCGTTAACTGATTTCATCTTCATTTAACTGATTTCATCGTTAACTGATTTCATCGTTAACTGATTTCATCGTTAACTGATTTCATCGTTAACTGATTTCATCTTCATTTAACTGATTTCATTGTTAACTGATTTCATCGTTAACTGATTTCATCTTCATTTAACTGATTTCATCGTTAACTGATTTCATCGTTAACTGATTTCATCGTTAACTGATTTCATCTTCATTTAACTGATTTCATTTTCA
The DNA here is from genome assembly GCF_022749685.1 of Semicossyphus pulcher. Lineage (NCBI taxonomy): Eukaryota > Metazoa > Chordata > Actinopteri > Labriformes > Labridae > Semicossyphus > Semicossyphus pulcher. The sequence goes on from NW_027211749.1 coordinate 49,425, forward strand.
TTCTTCATTTAACTGATTTCATCGTTAACTGATTTCATCGTTAACTGATTTCATCGTTAACTGATTTCATCTTTAACTGATTTCATCGTTAACTGATTTCATCTTCATTTAACTGATTTCATCGTTAACTGATTTCATCTTCATTTAATTGATTTCATCGTTAACTGATTTCATCGTTAACTGATTTCATCGTTAACTGATTTCATCTTCATTTAACTGATTTCATCGTTAACTGATTTCATCGTTAACTGATTTCATCTTCATTTAACTGATTTCATTTTCATTCTTCATTTAACTGATTTCATCGTTAACTGATTTCATCTTCATTTAACTGATTTCATCGTTAACTGATTTCATCGTTAACTGATTTCATCGTTAACTGATTTCATCTTTAACTGATTTCATCGTTAACTGATTTCATCGTTAACTGATTTCATCTTCATTTAACTGATTTCATTGTTAACTGATTTCATCGTTAATTGATTTCATCGTTAACTGATTTCATCTTCATTTAACTGATTTCATCGTTAACTGATTTCATCGTTAACTGATTTCATCGTTAACTGATTTCATCTTCATTTAACTGATTTCATTGTTAACTGATTTCATCGTTAACTGATTTCATCTTCATTTAATTGATTTCATCGTTAACTGATTTCATCTTCATTTAATTGATTTCATCGTTAACTGATTTCATCGTTAACTGATTTCATCGTTAACTGATTTCATCTTCATTTAACTGATTTCATCGTTAACTGATTTCATCGTTAACTGATTTCATCTTCATTTAACTGATTTCATCGTTAACTGATTTCATCGTTAACTGATTTCATCTTCATTTAACTGATTTCATCGTTAACTGATTTCATCTTCATTTAACTGATTTCATTGTTAACTGATTTCATCGTTAACTGATTTCATCTTCATTTAACTGATTTCATCGTTAACTGATTTCATCGTTAACTGATTTCATCGTTAACTGATTTCATCTTCATTTAACTGATTTCATTTTCATTCTTCATTTAACTGATTTCATCGTTAACTGATTTCATCTTCATTTAACTGATTTCATCGTTAACTGATTTCATCGTTAACTGATTTCATCTTTAACTGATTTCATCGTTAACTGATTTCATCTTCATTTAACTGATTTCATCGTTAACTGATTTCATCTTCATTTAATTGATTTCATCGTTAACTGATTTCATCGTTAACTGATTTCATCGTTAACTGATTTCATCTTCATTTAACTGATTTCATCGTTAACTGATTTCATCGTTAACTGATTTCATCTTCATTTAACTGATTTCATTTTCATTCTTCATTTAACTGATTTCATCGTTAACTGATTTCATCTTCATTCTTCATTTAACTGATTTCATCGTTAACTGATTTCATTTTCATTCTTCATTTAACTGATTTCATCGTTAACTGATTCCATCGTTAACTGATTTCATCGTTAACTGATTTCATCGTTAACTGATTTCATCGTTAACTGATTTCATCTTCATTTAACTGATTTCATCGTTAACTGATTTCATCGTTAACTGATTTCATCGTTAACTGATTTCATCTTCATTTAACTGATTTCATCGTTAACTGATTTCATCGTTAACTGATTTCATCTTCATTTAACTGATTTCATCGTTAACTGATTTCATCGTTAATTGATTTCATCGTTAACTGATTTCATTTTCATTCTTCATTTAACTGATTTCATCGTTAACTGATTTCATCGTTAACTGATTTCATCTTCATTTAACTGATTTCATCGTTAACTGATTTCATTTTCATTCTTCATTTAACTGATTTCATCGTTAACTGATTTCATTTTCATTCTTCATTTAACTGATTTCATCGTTAACTGATTCCATCGTTAACTGATTTCATCGTTAACTGATTTCATCGTTAACTGATTTCATCGTTAACTGATTTCATCTTCATTTAACTGATTTCATCGTTAACTGATTTCATCGTTAACTGATTTCATCGTTAACTGATTTCATCTTCATTTAACTGATTTCATCGTTAACTGATTTCATCGTTAACTGATTTCATCTTCATTTAACTGATTTCATCGTTAACTGATTTCATCGTTAATTGATTTCATCGTTAACTGATTTCATTTTCATTCTTCATTTAACTGATTTCATCGTTAACTGATTTCATCGTTAACTGATTTCATCTTCATTTAACTGATTTCATCGTTAATTGATTTCATCGTTAACTGATTTCATCGTTAATTGATTTCATCGTTAACTGATTTCATCTTCATTTAACTGATTTCATCGTTAACTGATTTCATCTTCATTCTTCATTTAACTGATTTCATCTTTAACTGATTTCATCGTTAACTGATTTCATCTTCATTTAACTGATTTCATCGTTAATTGATTTCATCGTTAACTGATTTCATCGTTAACTGATTTCATCGTTAATTGATTTCATCGTTAACTGATTTCATCTTCATTTAACTGATTTCATCGTTAACTGATTTCATCTTCATTCTTCATTTAACTGATTTCATCTTTAACTGATTTCATCGTTAACTGATTTCATCGTTAACTGATTTCATCGTTAACTGATTTCATCTTTAACTGATTTCATCTTCATTTAACTGATTTCATCGTTAACTGATTTCATCGTTAACTGATTTCATCGTTAACTGATTTCATCTTCATTTAACTGATTTCATCTTCATTTAACTGATTTCATCGTTAACTGATTTCATCGTTAACTGATTTCATCTTCATTTAATTGATTTCATCTTCATTTAACTGATTTCATCGTTAACTGATTTCATCGTTAACTGATTTCATCTTCATTTAACTGATTTCATCGTTAACTGATTTCATCGTTAATTGATTTCATCGTTAACTGATTTCATTTTCATTCTTCATTTAACTGATTTCATCGTTAACTGATTTCATCGTTAACTGATTTCATCTTCATTTAACTGATTTCATCGTTAACTGATTTCATCGTTAATTGATTTCATCGTTAACTGATTTCATCTTCATTTAACTGATTTCATCGTTAATTGATTTCATCGTTAACTGATTTCATCGTTAACTGATTTCATCGTTAACTGATTTCATCTTCATTCTTCATTTAACTGATTTCATCTTTAACTGATTTCATCGTTAACTGATTTCATCTTCATTTAACTGATTTCATCGTTAATTGATTTCATCGTTAACTGATTTCATCGTTAATTGATTTCATCGTTAACTGATTTCATCTTCATTTAACTGATTTCATCGTTAACTGATTTCATCTTCATTCTTCATTTAACTGATTTCATCTTTAACTGATTTCATCGTTAACTGATTTCATCTTTAACTGATTTCATCGTTAACTGATTTCATCTTCATTTAACTGATTTCATCGTTAACTGATTTCATCGTTAACTGATTTCATCGTTAACTGATTTCATCGTTAATTGATTTCATCGTTAACTGATTTCATCTTCATTTAACTGATTTCATCGTTAATTGATTTCATCGTTAACTGATTTCATCGTTAACTGATTTCATCGTTAACTGATTTCATCTTCATTCTTCATTTAACTGATTTCATCTTTAACTGATTTCATCGTTAACTGATTTCATCTTCATTTAACTGATTTCATCGTTAATTGATTTCATCGTTAACTGATTTCATCGTTAATTGATTTCATCGTTAACTGATTTCATCTTCATTTAACTGATTTCATCGTTAACTGATTTCATCTTCATTCTTCATTTAACTGATTTCATCTTTAACTGATTTCATCGTTAACTGATTTCATCTTCATTTAACTGATTTCATCGTTAACTGATTTCATCGTTAACTGATTTCATCTTTAACTGATTTCATCTTCATTTAACTGATTTCATCGTTAACTGATTTCATCGTTAACTGATTTCATCTTTAACTGATTTCATCTTCATTTAACTGATTTCATCGTTAACTGATTTCATCGTTAACTGATTTCATCGTTAACTGATTTCATCGTTAACTGATTTCATCTTCATTTAACTGATTTCATCTTCATTTAACTGATTTCATCGTTAACTGATTTCATCGTTAACTGATTTCATCTTCATTTAATTGATTTCATCGTTAACTGATTTCATCGTTAACTGATTTCATCGTTAACTGATTTCATCTTCATTTAACTGATTTCATCGTTAACTGATTTCATCGTTAACTGATTTCATCGTTAACTGATTTCATCTTCATTTAACTGATTTCATCGTTAACTGATTTCATCTTCATTTAACTGATTTCATCGTTAACTGATTTCATCGTTAATTGATTTCATCGTTAACTGATTTCATTTTCATTCTTCATTTAACTGATTTCATCGTTAACTGATTTCATCGTTAACTGATTTCATCTTCATTTAACTGATTTCATCGTTAACTGATTTCATCGTTAATTGATTTCATCGTTAACTGATTTCATCTTCATTCTTCATTTAACTGATTTCATCGTTAACTGATTTCATCTTCATTTAACTGATTTCATCGTTAACTGATTTCATCGTTAACTGATTTCATCTTCATTTAACTGATTTCATCGTTAACTGATTTCATCTTCATTTAACTGATTTCATCGTTAACTGATTTCATCGTTAACTGATTTCATCTTCATTTAACTGATTTCATTTTCATTCTTCATTTAACTGATTTCATCGTTAACTGATTTCATCTTCATTTAACTGATTTCATCGTTAACTGATTTCATCGTTAACTGATTTCATCGTTAACTGATTTCATCTTCATTTAACTGATTCCATCGTTAACTGATTTCATCGTTAACTGATTTCATCTTCATTTAACTGATTTCATCGTTAACTGATTTCATCGTTAACTGATTTCATCGTTAACTGATTTCATCTTCATTTAACTGATTTCATTGTTAACTGATTTCATCGTTAACTGATTTCATCTTCATTTAACTGATTTCATCGTTAACTGATTTCATCGTTAACTGATTCCATCGTTAACTGATTTCATCGTTAACTGATTTCATCGTTAACTGATTTCATCTTCATTTAACTGATTTCATCGTTAACTGATTTCATCTTCATTTAACTGATTTCATTTTCATTCTTCATTTAACTGATTTCATTGTTAACTGATTTCATCTTCATTTAACTGATTTCATCGTTAACTGATTTCATCGTTAACTGATTTCATCTTCTTTTAACTGATTTCATCGTTAACTGATTTCATCTTCATTTAATTGATTTCATCGTTAACTGATTTCATCGTTAACTGATTTCATCTTCATTTAACTGATTTCATCGTTAACTGATTTCATCGTTAACTGATTTCATCTTCATTTAACTGATTTCATCGTTAACTGATTTCATCTTCATTTAACTGATTTCATCGTTAACTGATTTCATCGTTAACTGATTTCATCTTCATTTAACTGATTCCATCGTTAACTGATTTCATCGTTAACTGATTTTATCGTTAACTGATTTCATCTTTAACTGATTTCATCGTTAACTGATTTCATCGTTAACTGATTTCATCGTTAACTGATTTCATCTTCATTTAACTGATTTCATCGTTAACTGATTTCATCGTTAACTGATTTCATCTTCATTTAACTGATTTCATTTTCATTCTTCATTTAACTGATTTCATCGTTAACTGATTTCATCTTCATTTAACTGATTTCATCGTTAACTGATTTCATCGTTAACTGATTTCATCGTTAACTGATTTCATCTTCATTTAACTGATTCCATCGTTAACTGATTTCATCGTTAACTGATTTCATCTTCATTTAACTGATTTCATCGTTAACTGATTTCATCGTTAACTGATTTCATCTTCATTTAACTGATTTCATCGATAACTGATTTCATCTTCATTTAACTGATTTCATCGTTAACTGATTCCATCGTTAACTGATTTCATCGTTAACTGATTTCATCGTTAACTGATTTCATCTTCATTTAACTGATTTCATCGTTAACTGATTTCATCTTCATTTAACTGATTTCATTTTCATTCTTCATTTAACTGATTTCATCGTTAACTGATTTCATCTTCATTTAACTGATTTCATCGTTAACTGATTTCATCTTCTTTTAACTGATTTCATCGTTAACTGATTTCATCTTCATTTAATTGATTTCATCGTTAACTGATTTCATCGTTAACTGATTTCATCTTCATTTAACTGATTTCATCGTTAACTGATTTCATCGTTAACTGATTTCATCTTCATTTAACTGATTTCATCGTTAACTGATTTCATCTTCATTTAACTGATTTCATCGTTAACTGATTTCATCGTTAACTGATTTCATCTTCATTTAACTGATTCCATCGTTAACTGATTTCATCGTTAACTGATTTCATCGTTAACTGATTTCATCGTTAACTGATTTCATCGTTAACTGATTTCATCTTCATTTAACTGATTTCATCGTTAACTGATTTCATCGTTAACTGATTTCATCTTCATTTAACTGATTTCATTTTCATTCTTCATTTAACTGATTTCATCGTTAACTGATTTCATCTTCATTTAACTGATTTCATCGTTAACTGATTTCATCGTTAACTGATTTCATCGTTAACTGATTTCATTTTTAACTGATTTCATCGTTAACTGATTTCATCTTCATTTAACTGATTTCATCGTTAACTGATTTCATCTTCATTTAATTGATTTCATCGTTAACTGATTACATCGTTAACTGATTTCATCGTTAACTGATTTCATCTTCATTTAACTGATTTCATCGTTAACTGATTTCATCGTTAACTGATTTCATCTTTAACTGATTTCATCGTTAACTGATTTCATCTTCATTTAACTGATTTCATCGTTAACTGATTTCATCTTCATTTAACTGATTTCATCGTTAACTGATTTCATCGTTAACTGATTTCATCGTTAACTGATTTCATCTTCATTTAACTGATTCCATCGTTAACTGATTTCATCGTTAACTGATTTCATCTTCATTTAACTGATTTCATCGTTAACTGATTTCATCGTTAACTGATTTCATCGTTAACTGATTTCATCTTCATTTAACTGATTTCATCGTTAACTGATTTCATCTTCATTTAACTGATTCCATCGTTAACTGATTTCATCGTTAACTGATTTCATCTTCATTTAACTGATTCCATCGTTAACTGATTTCATCGTTAACTGATTTCATCTTCATTTAACTGATTTCATCGTTAACTGATTTCATCGTTAACTGATTTCATCGTTAACTGATTTCATCGTTAACTGATTTCATCTTCATTTAACTGATTTCATCGTTAACTGATTTCATCTTCATTTAACTGATTTCATCGTTAACTGATTTCATCGTTAACTGATTTCATCGTTAACTGATTTCATCTTCATTTAACTGATTTCATTTTCATTCTTCATTTAACTGATTTCATCGTTAACTGATTTCATCTTCATTTAACTGATTTCATCGTTAACTGATTTCATCGTTAACTGATTTCATCGTTAACTGATTTCATCTTTAACTGATTTCATCGTTAACTGATTTCATCTTCATTTAACTGATTTCATCGTTAACTGATTTCATCTTCATTTAACTGATTTCATCGTTAACTGATTTCATCGTTAACTGATTCCATCGTTAACTGATTTCATCGTTAACTGATTTCATCGTTAACTGATTTCATCTTCATTTAACTGATTTCATCGTTAACTGATTTCATCTTCATTTAACTGATTTCATTTTCATTCTTCATTTAACTGATTTCATTGTTAACTGATTTCATCTTCATTTAACTGATTTCATCGTTAACTGATTTCATCGTTAACTGATTTCATCTTCTTTTAACTGATTTCATCGTTAACTGATTTCATCTTCATTTAATTGATTTCATCGTTAACTGATTTCATCGTTAACTGATTTCATCTTCATTTAACTGATTTCATCGTTAACTGATTTCATCGTTAACTGATTTCATCTTCATTTAACTGATTTCATCGTTAACTGATTTCATCTTCATTTAACTGATTTCATCGTTAACTGATTTCATCGTTAACTGATTTCATCTTCATTTAACTGATTCCATCGTTAACTGATTTCATCGTTAACTGATTTTATCGTTAACTGATTTCATCTTTAACTGATTTCATCGTTAACTGATTTCATCTTCATTTAACTGATTTCATCGTTAACTGATTTCATCGTTAACTGATTTCATCTTCATTTAACTGATTTCATTTTCATTCTTCATTTAACTGATTTCATCGTTAACTGATTTCATCTTCATTTAACTGATTTCATCGTTAACTGATTTCATCGTTAACTGATTTCATCGTTAACTGATTTCATCTTCATTTAACTGATTCCATCGTTAACTGATTTCATCGTTAACTGATTTCATCTTCATTTAACTGATTTCATCGTTAACTGATTTCATCGTTAACTGATTTCATCTTCATTTAACTGATTTCATCGTTAACTGATTTCATCTTCATTTAACTGATTTCATCGTTAACTGATTCCATCGTTAACTGATTTCATCGTTAACTGATTTCATCGTTAACTGATTTCATCTTCATTTAACTGATTTCATCGTTAACTGATTTCATCTTCATTTAACTGATTTCATTTTCATTCTTCATTTAACTGATTTCATCGTTAACTGATTTCATCTTCATTTAACTGATTTCATCGTTAACTGATTTCATCTTCTTTTAACTGATTTCATCGTTAACTGATTTCATCTTCATTTAATTGATTTCATCGTTAACTGATTTCATCGTTAACTGATTTCATCTTCATTTAACTGATTTCATCGTTAACTGATTTCATCGTTAACTGATTTCATCTTCATTTAACTGATTTCATCGTTAACTGATTTCATCTTCATTTAACTGATTTCATCGTTAACTGATTTCATCGTTAACTGATTTCATCTTCATTTAACTGATTCCATCGTTAACTGATTTCATCGTTAACTGATTTCATCGTTAACTGATTTCATCGTTAACTGATTTCATCTTCATTTAACTGATTTCATCGTTAACTGATTTCATCGTTAACTGATTTCATCTTCATTTAACTGATTTCATTTTCATTCTTCATTTAACTGATTTCATCGTTAACTGATTTCATCTTCATTTAACTGATTTCATCGTTAACTGATTTCATCGTTAACTGATTTCATCGTTAACTGATTTCATTTTTAACTGATTTCATCGTTAACTGATTTCATCTTCATTTAACTGATTTCATCGTTAACTGATTTCATCTTCATTTAATTGATTTCATCGTTAACTGATTACATCGTTAACTGATTTCATCGTTAACTGATTTCATCTTCATTTAACTGATTTCATCGTTAACTGATTTCATCGTTAACTGATTTCATCTTTAACTGATTTCATCGTTAACTGATTTCATCTTCATTTAACTGATTTCATCGTTAACTGATTTCATCTTCATTTAACTGATTTCATCGTTAACTGATTTCATCGTTAACTGATTTCATCGTTAACTGATTTCATCTTCATTTAACTGATTCCATCGTTAACTGATTTCATCGTTAACTGATTTCATCTTCATTTAACTGATTTCATCGTTAACTGATTTCATCGTTAACTGATTTCATCGTTAACTGATTTCATCTTCATTTAACTGATTTCATCGTTAACTGATTTCATCTTCATTTAACTGATTCCATCGTTAACTGATTTCATCGTTAACTGATTTCATCTTCATTTAACTGATTCCATCGTTAACTGATTTCATCGTTAACTGATTTCATCTTCATTTAACTGATTTCATCGTTAACTGATTTCATCGTTAACTGATTTCATCGTTAACTGATTTCATCGTTAACTGATTTCATCTTCATTTAACTGATTTCATCGTTAACTGATTTCATCTTCATTTAACTGATTTCATCGTTAACTGATTTCATCGTTAACTGATTTCATCGTTAACTGATTTCATCTTCATTTAACTGATTTCATTTTCATTCTTCATTTAACTGATTTCATCGTTAACTGATTTCATCTTCATTTAACTGATTTCATCGTTAACTGATTTCATCGTTAACTGATTTCATCGTTAACTGATTTCATCTTTAACTGATTTCATCGTTAACTGATTTCATCTTCATTTAACTGATTTCATCGTTAACTGATTTCATCTTCATTTAATTGATTTCATCGTTAACTGATTTCATCGTTAACTGATTTCATTTTCATTTAACTGATTTCATCGTTAACTGATTTCATCGTTAACTGATTCCATCGTTAACTGATTTCATCGTTAACTGATTTCATCTTCATTTAACTGATTTCATCGTTAACTGATTTCATCGTTAACTGATTTCATCTTTAACTGATTTCATCGTTAACTGATTTCATCTTCATTTAACTGATTTCATCGTTAACTGATTTCATCGTTAACTGATTTCATCTTTAACTGATTTCATCGTTAACTGATTTCATCTTCATTTAACTGATTTCATCGTTAACTGATTTCATCGTTAACTGATTTCATCTTCATTTAACTGATTTCATCGTTAACTGATTTCATCGTTAACTGATTCCATCTTTAACTGATTTCATCGTTAACTGATTTCATCTTCATTTAACTGATTTCATCGTTAAGTGATTTCATCGTTAACTGATTTCATCGTTAACTGATTTCATCGTTAACTGATTTCATCTTCATTTAACTGATTTCATTGTTAACTGATTTCATCGTTAACTGATTTCATCTTCATTTAACTGATTTCATCGTTAACTGATTTCATCGTTAACTGATTCCATCGTTAACTGATTTCATCGTTAACTGATTTCATCTTCATTTAACTGATTTCATTTTCATTCTTCATTTAACTGATTTCATCGTTAACTGATTTCATCTTCATTTAACTGATTTCATCGTTAACTGATTTCATCGTTAACTGATTTCATCGTTAACTGATTTCATCTTTAACTGATTTCATCGTTAACTGATTTCATCTTCATTTAACTGATTTCATCGTTAACTGATTTCATCTTCATTTAATTGATTTCATCGTTAACTGATTTCATCGTTAACTGATTTCATCGTTAACTGATTTCATCTTCATTTAACTGATTTCATCGTTAACTGATTTCATCGTTAACTGATTTCATCGTTAACTAATTTCATCTTCATTTAACTGATTTCATCGTTAACTGATTTCATCGTTAACTGATTTCATCGTTAACTGATTTCATCTTCATTTAACTGATTTCATCGTTAACTGATTTCATCGTTAACTGATTTCATCGTTAACTGATTTCATCTTCATTTAACTGATTTCATCGTTAACTGATTTCATCTTTAACTGATTTCATCGTTAACTGATTTCATCTTCATTTAACTGATTTCATCGTTAACTGATTTCATCTTCATTTAACTGATTTCATCGTTAACTGATTTCATCGTTAACTGATTTCATCGTTAACTGATTTCATCGTTAACTGATTTCATCTTCATTTAACTGATTCCATCGTTAACTGATTTCATCGTTAACTGATTTCATCGTTAACTGATTTCATCTTCATTTAACTGATTTCATCGTTAACTGATTTCATCGTTAACTGATTTCATCGTTAACTGATTTCATCTTCATTTAACTGATTTCATCGTTAACTGATTTCATCTTCATTTAACTGATTTCATCGTTAACTGATTTCATCGTTAACTGATTCCATCGTTAACTGATTTCATCGTTAACTGATTTCATCTTCATTTAACTGATTTCATCGTTAACTGATTTCATCTTCATTTAACTGATTTCATCGTTAACTGATTTCATCGTTAACTGATTTCATCGTTAACTGATTTCATCTTCATTTAACTGATTTAATTTTCATTCTTCATTTAACTGATTTCATCGTTAACTGATTTCATCTTCATTTAATTGATTTCATCGTTAACTGATTTCATCGTTAACTGATTTCATCGTTAACTGATTTCATCTTCATTTAACTGATTTCATCGTTAACTGATTTCATCGTTAAATGATTTCATCGTTAACTGATTTCATCTTCATTTAACTGATTTCATCGTTAACTGATTTCATCGTTAACTGATTTCATCGTTAACTGATTTCATCTTCATTTAACTGATTTCATCGTTAACTGATTTCATCTTCATTTAATTGATTTCATCGTTAACTGATTTCATCGTTAACTGATTTCATCGTTAACTGATTTCATCTTCATTTAACTGATTTCATCGTTAACTGATTTCATCGTTAACTGATTTCATTGTTAACTGATTTCATCTTCATTTAACTGATTTCATCGTTAACTGATTTCATCGTTAACTGATTTCATCTTCATTTAACTGATTTCATCGTTAACTGATTACATCGTTAACTGATTTCATCTTTAACTGATTTCATCGTTAACTGATTTCATCTTCATTTAACTGATTTCATCGTTAACTGATTTCATCGTTAACTGATTTCATCTTTAACTGATTTCATCGTTAACTGATTTCATCTTCATTTAACTGATTTCATCGTTAACTGATTTCATCTTCATTTAACTGATTTCATCGTTAACTGATTTCATCGTTAACTGATTTCATCGTTAACTGATTTCATCTTCATTTAACTGATTCCATCGTTAACTGATTTCATCGTTAACTGATTTCATCGTTAACTGATTTCATCTTCATTTAACTGATTTCATCGTTAACTGATTTCATCGTTAACTGATTTCATCTTCATTTAACTGATTTCATCGTTAACTGATTTCATCGTTAACTGATTTCATCTTCATTTAACTGATTTCATCGTTAACTGATTTCATCGTTAACTGATTTCATCTTCATTTAACTGATTTCATCGTTAACTGATTTCATCGTTAACTGATTTCATCGTTAACTGATTTCATCGTTAACTGATTTCATCTTCATTTAACTGATTTCATCGTTAACTGATTTCATCTTCATTTAACTGATTTCATCGTTAACTGATTTCATCGTTAACTGATTTCATCTTCATTTAACTGATTTCATTTTCATTCTTCATTTAACTGATTTCATCGTTAACTGATTTCATCTTCATTTAATTGATTTCATCGTTAACTGATTTCATCGTTAACTGATTTCATCTTCATTTAACTGATTTCATCGTTAACTGATTTCATCGTTAACTGATTTCATCTTCATTTAACTGATTTCATCGTTAACTGATTTCATCGTTAACTGATTTCATCTTCATTTAACTGATTTCATCGTTAACTGATTTCATCGTTAACTGATTTCATCTTTAACTGATTTCATCGTTAACTGATTTCATCTTCATTTAACTGATTTCATCGTTAACTGATTTCATCGTTAACTGATTTCATCTTTAACTGATTTCATCGTTAACTGATTTCATCTTCATTTAACTGATTTCATCGTTAACTGATTTCATCTTCATTTAACTGATTTCATCGTTAACTGATTTCATCGTTAACTGATTTCATCTTCATTTAACTGATTCCATCGTTAACTGATTTCATCGTTAACTGATTTCATCGTTAACTGATTTCATCTTCATTTAACTAATTTCATCGTTAACTGATTTCATCGTTAACTGATTTCATCTTTAACTGATTTCATCGTTAACTGATTTCATCTTCATTTAACTGATTTCATCGTTAACTGATTTCATCGTTAACTGATTTCATCTTCATTTAACTGATTTCATTTTCATTCTTCATTTAACTGATTTCATCGTTAACTGATTTCATCTTCATTTAACTGATTTCATCGTTAACTGATTTCATCGTTAACTGATTTCATCGTTAACTGATTTCATCTTTAACTGATTTCATCGTTAACTGATTTCATCTTCATTTAACTGATTTCATCGTTAACTGATTTAATCTTCATTTAATTGATTTCATCGTTAACTGATTTCATCGTTAACTGATTTCATCGTTAACTGATTTCATCTTCATTTAACTGATTTCATCTTCATTTAACTGATTTCATCGTTAACTGATTCCATCGTTAACTGATTTCATCGTTAACTGATTTCATCTTCATTTAACTGATTTCATCGTTAACTGATTTCATCGTTAACTGATTTCATCGTTAACTGATTTCATCTTCATTTAACTGATTTCATCGTTAACTGATTTCATCGTTAACTGATTTCATCTTCATTTAACTGATTTCATCGTTAACTGATTTCATCGTTAACTGATTTCATCTTCATTTAACTGATTTCATCGTTAACTGATTTCATCGTTAACTGATTCCATCGTTAACTGATTTCATCTTTAACTGATTTCATCGTTAACTGATTTCATCTTCATTTAACTGATTTCATCGTTAAGTGATTTCATCGTTAACTGATTTCATCTTCATTTAACTGATTTCATCGTTAACTGATTTCATCTTCATTTAATTGATTTCATCGTTAACTGATTTCATCGTTAACTGATTTCATCGTTAACTGATTTCATCTTCATTTAACTGATTTCATCGTTAACTGATTTCATCGTTAACTGATTTCATCTTCATTTAACTGATTTCATTTTCATTCTTCATTTAACTGATTTCATCGTTAACTGATTTCATCTTCATTTAATTGATTTCATCGTTAACTGATTTCATCGTTAACTGATTTCATCGTTAACTGATTTCATTTTCATTCTTCATTTAACTGATTTCATCGTTAACTGATTTCATCGTTAACTGATTTCATCTTCATTTAACTGATTTCATCGTTAACTGATTTCATCTTCATTTAACTGATTTCATCGTTAACTGATTTCATCGTTAACTGATTTCATCGTTAACTGATTTCATCTTCATTTAACTGATTTCATTGTTAACTGATTTCATCGTTAACTGATTTCATCTTCATTTAACTGATTTCATCGTTAACTGATTTCATCGTTAACTGATTTCATCGTTAACTGATTTCATCTTCATTTAACTGATTTCATTTTCATTCTTCATTTAACTGATTTCATCGTTAACTGATTTCATCTTCATTTAACTGATTTCATCGTTAACTGATTTCATCGTTAACTGATTTCATCGTTAACTGATTTCATCTTTAACTGATTTCATCGTTAACTGATTTCATCGTTAACTGATTTCATCTTCATTTAACTGATTTCATTGTTAACTGATTTCATCGTTAATTGATTTCATCGTTAACTGATTTCATCTTCATTTAACTGATTTCATCGTTAACTGATTTCATCGTTAACTGATTTCATCGTTAACTGATTTCATCGTTAACTGATTTCATCTTCATTTAACTGATTTCATTGTTAACTGATTTCATCGTTAACTGATTTCATCTTCATTTAATTGATTTCATCGTTAACTGATTTCATCTTCATTTAATTGATTTCATCGTTAACTGATTTCATCGTTAACTGATTTCATCGTTAACTGATTTCATCTTCATTTAACTGATTTCATCGTTAACTGATTTCATCGTTAACTGATTTCATCTTCATTTAACTGATTTCATCGTTAACTGATTTCATCGTTAACTGATTTCATCTTCATTTAACTGATTTCATCGTTAACTGATTTCATCGTTAACTGATTTCATCGTTAACTGATTTCATCTTCATTTAACTGATTTCATTGTTAACTGATTTCATCGTTAACTGATTTCATCTTCATTTAACTGATTTCATCGTTAACTGATTTCATCGTTAACTGATTTCATCGTTAACTGATTTCATCTTCATTTAACTGATTTCATTTTCATTCTTCATTTAACTGATTTCATCGTTAACTGATTTCATCTTCATTTAACTGATTTCATCGTTAACTGATTTCATCGTTAACTGATTTCATCTTTAACTGATTTCATCGTTAACTGATTTCATCTTCATTTAACTGATTTCATCGTTAACTGATTTCATCTTCATTTAATTGATTTCATCGTTAACTGATTTCATCGTTAACTGATTTCATCGTTAACTGATTTCATCTTCATTTAACTGATTTCATCGTTAACTGATTTCATCGTTAACTGATTTCATCTTCATTTAACTGATTTCATTTTCATTCTTCATTTAACTGATTTCATCGTTAACTGATTTCATCTTCATTTAATTGATTTCATCGTTAACTGATTTCATCGTTAACTGATTTCATCGTTAACTGATTTCATCTTCATTTAACTGATTTCATCGTTAACTGATTTCATCGTTAACTGATTTCATCGTTAACTGATTTCATCTTCATTTAACTGATTTCATCGTTAACTGATTTCATCTTCATTTAACTGATTCCATCGTTAACTGATTTCATCGTTAACTGATTTCATCTTCATTTAACTGATTCCATCGTTAACTGATTTCATCGTTAACTGATTTCATCTTCATTTAACTGATTTCATCGTTAACTGATTTCATCGTTAACTGATTTCATCGTTAACTGATTTCATCGTTAACTGATTTCATCTTCATTTAACTGATTTCATCGTTAACTGATTTCATCTTCATTTAACTGATTTCATCGTTAACTGATTTCATCGTTAACTGATTTCATCGTTAACTGATTTCATCTTCATTTAACTGATTTCATTTTCATTCTTCATTTAACTGATTTCATCGTTAACTGATTTCATCTTCATTTAACTGATTTCATCGTTAACTGATTTCATCGTTAACTGATTTCATCGTTAACTGATTTCATCTTTAACTGATTTCATCGTTAACTGATTTCATCTTCATTTAACTGATTTCATCGTTAACTGATTTCATCTTCATTTAATTGATTTCATCGTTAACTGATTTCATCGTTAACTGATTTCATTTTCATTTAACTGATTTCATCGTTAACTGATTTCATCGTTAACTGATTCCATCGTTAACTGATTTCATCGTTAACTGATTTCATCTTCATTTAACTGATTTCATCGTTAACTGATTTCATCGTTAACTGATTTCATCTTTAACTGATTTCATCGTTAACTGATTTCATCTTCATTTAACTGATTTCATCGTTAACTGATTTCATCGTTAACTGATTTCATCTTTAACTGATTTCATCGTTAACTGATTTCATCGTTAACTGATTTCATCGTTAACTGATTTCATCGTTGACTGATTTCATCTTCATTTAACTGATTTCATCGTTAACTGATTTCATCGTTAACTGATTCCATCTTTAACTGATTTCATCGTTAACTGATTTCATCTTCATTTAACTGATTTCATCGTTAAGTGATTTCATCGTTAACTGATTTCATCGTTAACTGATTTCATCGTTAACTGATTTCATCTTCATTTAACTGATTTCATTGTTAACTGATTTCATCGTTAACTGATTTCATCTTCATTTAACTGATTTCATCGTTAACTGATTTCATCGTTAACTGATTCCATCGTTAACTGATTTCATCGTTAACTGATTTCATCTTCATTTAACTGATTTCATTTTCATTCTTCATTTAACTGATTTCATCGTTAACTGATTTCATCTTCATTTAACTGATTTCATCGTTAACTGATTTCATCGTTAACTGATTTCATCGTTAACTGATTTCATCTTTAACTGATTTCATCGTTAACTGATTTCATCTTCATTTAACTGATTTCATCGTTAACTGATTTCATCTTCATTTAATTGATTTCATCGTTAACTGATTTCATCGTTAACTGATTTCATCGTTAACTGATTTCATCTTCATTTAACTGATTTCATCGTTAACTGATTTCATCGTTAACTGATTTCATCGTTAACTGATTTCATCTTCATTTAACTGATTTCATCTTCATTTAACTGATTTCATCGTTAACTGATTTCATCGTTAACTGATTTCATCTTCATTTAACTGATTTCATCGTTAACTGATTTCATCTTTAACTGATTTCATCGTTAACTGATTTCATCTTCATTTAACTGATTTCATCGTTAACTGATTTCATCTTCATTTAACTGATTTCATCGTTAACTGATTTCATCGTTAACTGATTTCATCGTTAACTGATTTCATCTTCATTTAACTGATTCCATCGTTAACTGATTTCATCGTTAACTGATTTCATCGTTAACTGATTTCATCTTCATTTAACTGATTTCATCGTTAACTGATTTCATCGTTAACTGATTTCATCGTTAACTGATTTCATCTTCATTTAACTGATTTCATCGTTAACTGATTTCATCGTTAACTGATTTCATCTTCATTTAACTGATTTCATCGTTAACTGATTTCATCGTTAACTGATTCCATCGTTAACTGATTTCATCGTTAACTGATTTCATCTTCATTTAACTGATTTCATCGTTAACTGATTTCATCTTCATTTAACTGATTTCATCGTTAACTGATTTCATCGTTAACTGATTTCATCGTTAACTGATTTCATCTTCATTTAACTGATTTCATTTTCATTCTTCATTTAACTGATTTCATCGTTAACTGATTTCATCTTCATTTAATTGATTTCATCGTTAACTGATTTCATCGTTAACTGATTTCATCGTTAACTGATTTCATCTTCATTTAACTGATTTCATCGTTAACTGATTTCATCGTTAACTGATTTCATCGTTAACTGATTTCATCTTCATTTAACTGATTTCATCGTTAACTGATTTCATCGTTAACTGATTTCATCGTTAACTGATTTCATCTTCATTTAACTGATTTCATCGTTAACTGATTTCATCTTCATTTAATTGATTTCATCGTTAACTGATTTCATCGTTAACTGATTTCATCGTTAACTGATTTCATCTTCATTTAACTGATTTCATCGTTAACTGATTTCATCGTTAACTGATTTCATTGTTAACTGATTTCATCTTCATTTAACTGATTTCATCGTTAACTGATTTCATCGTTAACTGATTTCATCTTCATTTAACTGATTTCATCGTTAACTGATTACATCGTTAACTGATTTCATCTTTAACTGATTTCATCGTTAACTGATTTCATCTTCATTTAACTGATTTCATCGTTAACTGATTTCATCGTTAACTGATTTCATCTTTAACTGATTTCATCGTTAACTGATTTCATCTTCATTTAACTGATTTCATCGTTAACTGATTTCATCTTCATTTAACTGATTTCATCGTTAACTGATTTCATCGTTAACTGATTTCATCGTTAACTGATTTCATCTTCATTTAACTGATTCCATCGTTAACTGATTTCATCGTTAACTGATTTCATCGTTAACTGATTTCATCTTCATTTAACTGATTTCATCGTTAACTGATTTCATCGTTAACTGATTTCATCGTTAACTGATTTCATCTTCATTTAACTGATTTCATCGTTAACTGATTTCATCGTTAACTGATTTCATCTTCATTTAACTGATTTCATCGTTAACTGATTTCATCGTTAACTGATTTCATCTTCATTTAACTGATTCCATCGTTAACTGATTTCATCGTTAACTGATTTCATCTTCATTTAACTGATTTCATCGTTAACTGATTTCATCGTTAACTGATTTCATCGTTAACTGATTTCATCGTTAACTGATTTCATCTTCATTTAACTGATTTCATCGTTAACTGATTTCATCTTCATTTAACTGATTTCATCGTTAACTGATTTCATCGTTAACTGATTTCATCGTTAACTGATTTCATCTTCATTTAACTGATTTCATTTTCATTCTTCATTTAACTGATTTCATCGTTAACTGATTTCATCTTCATTTAACTGATTTCATCGTTAACTGATTTCATCGTTAACTGATTTCATCGTTAACTGATTTCATCTTTAACTGATTTCATCGTTAACTGATTTCATCTTCATTTAACTGATTTCATCGTTAACTGATTTCATCTTCATTTAATTGATTTCATCGTTAACTGATTTCATCGTTAACTGATTTCATTTTCATTTAACTGATTTCATCGTTAACTGATTTCATCGTTAACTGATTCCATCGTTAACTGATTTCATCGTTAACTGATTTCATCTTCATTTAACTGATTTCATCGTTAACTGATTTCATCGTTAACTGATTTCATCTTTAACTGATTTCATCGTTAACTGATTTCATCTTCATTTAACTGATTTCATCGTTAACTGATTTCATCGTTAACTGATTTCATCGTTAACTGATTTCATCGTTAACTGATTTCATCGTTAACTGATTTCATCGTTAACTGATTTCATCTTCATTTAACTGATTTCATCGTTAACTGATTTCATCGTTAACTGATTCCATCTTTAACTGATTTCATCGTTAACTGATTTCATCTTCATTTAACTGATTTCATCGTTAAGTGATTTCATCGTTAACTGATTTCATCGTTAACTGATTTCATCGTTAACTGATTTCATCTTCATTTAACTGATTTCATTGTTAACTGATTTCATCGTTAACTGATTTCATCTTCATTTAACTGATTTCATCGTTAACTGATTTCATCGTTAACTGATTCCATCGTTAACTGATTTCATCGTTAACTGATTTCATCTTCATTTAACTGATTTCATTTTCATTCTTCATTTAACTGATTTCATCGTTAACTGATTTCATCTTCATTTAACTGATTTCATCGTTAACTGATTTCATCGTTAACTGATTTCATCGTTAACTGATTTCATCTTTAACTGATTTCATCGTTAACTGATTTCATCTTCATTTAACTGATTTCATCGTTAACTGATTTCATCTTCATTTAATTGATTTCATCGTTAACTGATTTCATCGTTAACTGATTTCATCGTTAACTGATTTCATCTTCATTTAACTGATTTCATCGTTAACTGATTTCATCGTTAACTGATTTCATCGTTAACTGATTTCATCTTCATTTAACTGATTTCATCTTCATTTAACTGATTTCATCGTTAACTGATTTCATCGTTAACTGATTTCATCTTCATTTAACTGATTTCATCGTTAACTGATTTCATCTTTAACTGATTTCATCGTTAACTGATTTCATCTTCATTTAACTGATTTCATCGTTAACTGATTTCATCTTCATTTAACTGATTTCATCGTTAACTGATTTCATCGTTAACTGATTTCATCGTTAACTGATTTCATCTTCATTTAACTGATTCCATCGTTAACTGATTTCATCGTTAACTGATTTCATCGTTAACTGATTTCATCTTCATTTAACTGATTTCATCGTTAACTGATTTCATCGTTAACTGATTTCATCGTTAACTGATTTCATCTTCATTTAACTGATTTCATCGTTAACTGATTTCATCGTTAACTGATTTCATCTTCATTTAACTGATTTCATCGTTAACTGATTTCATCGTTAACTGATTCCATCGTTAACTGATTTCATCGTTAACTGATTTCATCTTCATTTAACTGATTTCATCGTTAACTGATTTCATCTTCATTTAACTGATTTCATCGTTAACTGATTTCATCGTTAACTGATTTCATCGTTAACTGATTTCATCTTCATTTAACTGATTTCATTTTCATTCTTCATTTAACTGATTTCATCGTTAACTGATTTCATCTTCATTTAATTGATTTCATCGTTAACTGATTTCATCGTTAACTGATTTCATCGTTAACTGATTTCATCTTCATTTAACTGATTTCATCGTTAACTGATTTCATCGTTAAATGATTTCATCGTTAACTGATTTCATCTTCATTTAACTGATTTCATCGTTAACTGATTTCATCGTTAACTGATTTCATCGTTAACTGATTTCATCTTCATTTAACTGATTTCATCGTTAACTGATTTCATCTTCATTTAATTGATTTCATCGTTAACTGATTTCATCGTTAACTGATTTCATCGTTAACTGATTTCATCTTCATTTAACTGATTTCATCGTTAACTGATTTCATCGTTAACTGATTTCATTGTTAACTGATTTCATCTTCATTTAACTGATTTCATCGTTAACTGATTTCATCGTTAACTGATTTCATCTTCATTTAACTGATTTCATCGTTAACTGATTACATCGTTAACTGATTTCATCTTTAACTGATTTCATCGTTAACTGATTTCATCTTCATTTAACTGATTTCATCGTTAACTGATTTCATCGTTAACTGATTTCATCTTTAACTGATTTCATCGTTAACTGATTTCATCTTCATTTAACTGATTTCATCGTTAACTGATTTCATCTTCATTTAACTGATTTCATCGTTAACTGATTTCATCGTTAACTGATTTCATCGTTAACTGATTTCATCTTCATTTAACTGATTCCATCGTTAACTGATTTCATCGTTAACTGATTTCATCGTTAACTGATTTCATCTTCATTTAACTGATTTCATCGTTAACTGATTTCATCGTTAACTGATTTCATCGTTAACTGATTTCATCTTCATTTAACTGATTTCATCGTTAACTGATTTCATCGTTAACTGATTTCATCTTCATTTAACTGATTTCATCGTTAACTGATTTCATCGTTAACTGATTTCATCTTCATTTAACTGATTTCATCGTTAACTGATTTCATCTTCATTTAACTGATTTCATCGTTAACTGATTTCATCGTTAACTGATTTCATCTTCATTTAACTGATTTCATTTTCATTCTTCATTTAACTGATTTCATCGTTAACTGGTTTCATCTTCATTTAATTGATTTCATCGTTAACTGATTTCATCGTTAACTGATTTCATCTTCATTTAACTGATTTCATCGTTAACTGATTTCATCGTTAACTGATTTCATCTTCATTTAACTGATTTCATCGTTAACTGATTTCATCGTTAACTGATTTCATCTTCATTTAACTGATTTCATCGTTAACTGATTTCATCGTTAACTGATTTCATCTTTAACTGATTTCATCGTTAACTGATTTCATCTTCATTTAACTGATTTCATCGTTAACTGATTTCATCGTTAACTGATTTCATCTTTAACTGATTTCATCGTTAACTGATTTCATCTTCATTTAACTGATTTCATCGTTAACTGATTTCATCTTCATTTAACTGATTTCATCGTTAACTGATTTCATCGTTAACTGATTTCATCTTCATTTAACTGATTCCATCGTTAACTGATTTCATCGTTAACTGATTTCATCGTTAACTGATTTCATCTTCATTTAACTAATTTCATCGTTAACTGATTTCATCGTTAACTGATTTCATCGTTAACTGATTTCATCGTTAACTGATTTCATCTTCATTTAACTGATTTCATCGTTAACTGATTTCATCGTTAACTGATTTCATCGTTAACTGATTTCATCTTCATTTAACTGATTTCATCGTTAACTGATTTCATCGTTAACTGATTTCATCGTTAACTGATTTCATCGTTAACTGATTTCATCTTCATTTAACTGATTTCATCGTTAACTGATTTCATCGTTAACTGATTTCATCTTCATTTAACTGATTTCATTTTCATTCTTCATTTAACTGATTTCATCGTTAACTGATTTCATCTTCATTTAACTGATTTCATCGTTAACTGATTTCATCGTTAACTGATTTCATCGTTAACTGATTTCATCTTTAACTGATTTCATCGTTAACTGATTTCATCTTCATTTAACTGATTTCATCGTTAACTGATTTAATCTTCATTTAATTGATTTCATCGTTAACTGATTTCATCGTTAACTGATTTCATCGTTAACTGATTTCATCTTCATTTAACTGATTTCATCTTCATTTAACTGATTTCATCGTTAACTGATTCCATCGTTAACTGATTTCATCGTTAACTGATTTCATCTTCATTTAACTGATTTCATCGTTAACTGATTTCATCGTTAACTGATTTCATCGTTAACTGATTTCATCTTCATTTAACTGATTTCATCGTTAACTGATTTCATCGTTAACTGATTTCATCTTCATTTAACTGATTTCATCGTTAACTGATTTCATCGTTAACTGATTTCATCTTCATTTAACTGATTTCATCGTTAACTGATTTCATCGTTAACTGATTCCATCGTTAACTGATTTCATCTTTAACTGATTTCATCGTTAACTGATTTCATCTTCATTTAACTGATTTCATCGTTAAGTGATTTCATCGTTAACTGATTTCATCTTCATTTAACTGATTTCATTGTTAACTGATTTCATCGTTAACTGATTTCATCTTCATTTAACTGATTTCATCGTTAACTGATTTCATCGTTAACTGATTTCATCGTTAACTGATTTCATCTTCATTTAACTGATTTCATCGTTAACTGATTTCATCTTCATTTAACTGATTTCATTTTCATTCTTCATTTAACTGATTTCATCGTTAACTGATTTCATCTTCATTTAACTGATTTCATCGTTAACTGATTTCATCTTCATTTAATTGATTTCATCGTTAACTGATTTCATCGTTAACTGATTTCATTTTCATTTAACTGATTTCATCGTTAACTGATTTCATCGTTAACTGATTCCATCGTTAACTGATTTCATCGTTAACTGATTTCATCTTCATTTAACTGATTTCATCGTTAACTGATTTCATCTTTAACTGATTTCATCGTTAACTGATTTCATCTTCATTTAACTGATTTCATCTTCATTTAACTGATTTCATCGTTAACTGATTTCATCTTTAACTGATTTCATCGTTAACTGATTTCATCTTCATTTAACTGATTTCATCGTTAACTGATTTCATCGTTAACTGATTTCATCTTCATTTAACTGATTTCATCGTTAACTGATTCCATCGTTAACTGATTTCATCTTTAACTGATTTCATCGTTAACTGATTTCATCTTCATTTAACTGATTTCATCGTTAAGTGATTTCATCGTTAAGTGATTTCATCGTTAACTGATTTCATCGTTAACTGATTTCATCTTCATTTAACTGATTTCATTGTTAACTGATTTCATCGTTAACTGATTTCATCTTCATTTAACTGATTTCATCGTTAACTGATTCCATCGTTAACTGATTTCATCGTTAACTGATTTCATCGTTAACTGATTTCATCTTCATTTAACTGATTTCATTTTCATTCTTCATTTAACTGATTTCATCGTTAACTGATTTCATCTTCATTTAACTGATTTCATCGTTAACTGATTTCATCGTTAACTGATTTCATCGTTAACTGATTTCATCTTTAACTGATTTCATCGTTAACTGATTTCATCTTCATTTAACTGATTTCATCGTTAACTGATTTCATCTTCATTTAATTGATTTCATCGTTAACTGATTTCATCGTTAACTGATTTCATCGTTAACTGATTTCATCTTCATTTAACTGATTTCATCGTTAACTGATTTCATCGTTAACTGATTTCATCGTTAACTGATTTCATCTTCATTTAACTGATTCCATCTTCATTTAACTGATTCCATCGTTAACTGATTTCATCGTTAACTGATTTCATCGTTAACTGATTTCATCTTCATTTAACTGATTTCATCGTTAACTGATTTCATCGTTAACTGATTTCATCTTCATTTAACTGATTTCATCGTTAACTGATTTCATCGTTAACTGATTTCATCTTCATTTAACTGATTTCATCGTTAACTGATTTCATCGTTAACTGATTCCATCGTTAACTGATTTCATCGTTAACTGATTTCATCGTTAACTGATTTCATCTTCATTTAACTGATTTCATCGTTAACTGATTTCATCTTCATTTAACTGATTTCATCGTTAACTGATTTCATCGTTAACTGATTTCATCGTTAACTGATTTCATCTTCATTTAACTGATTTCATTTTCATTCTTCATTTAACTGATTTCATCGTTAACTGATTTCATCTTCATTTAATTGATTTCATCGTTAACTGATTTCATCGTTAACTGATTTCATCGTTAACTGATTTCATCTTCATTTAACTGATTTCATCGTTAACTGATTTCATCGTTAACTGATTTCATCTTCATTCAACTGATTTCATCGTTAACTGATTTCATCGTTAACTGATTTCATCTTCATTTAACTGATTTCATCGTTAACTGATTTCATCGTTAACTGATTTCATCTTTAACTGATTTCATCGTTAACTGATTTCATCTTCATTTAACTGATTTCATAGTTAACTGATTTCATCGTTAACTGATTTCATCTTTAACTGATTTCATCGTTAACTGATTTCATCTTCATTTAACTGATTTCATCGTTAACTGATTTCATCTTCATTTAACTGATTTCATCGTTAACTGATTTCATCGTTAACTGATTTCATCATTAACTGATTTCATCTTCATTTAACTGATTCCATCGTTAACTGATTTCATCGTTAACTGATTTCATCGTTAACTGATTTCATCTTCATTTAACTGATTTCATCGTTAACTGATTTCATCTTCATTTAACTGATTTCATCGTTAACTGATTTCATCGTTAACTGATTTCATCTTTAACTGATTTCATCGTTAACTGATTTCATCTTCATTTAACTGATTTCATCGTTAACTGATTTCATCGTTAACTGATTTCATCGTTAACTGATTTCATCTTCATTTAACTGATTTCATCGTTAACTGATTTCATCGTTAACTGATTCCATCGTTAACTGATTTCATCGTTAACTGATTTCATCGTTAACTGATTTCATCTTCATTTAACTGATTTCATCGTTAACTGATTTCATCGTTAACTGATTTCATCTTCATTTAACTGATTTCATCGTTAACTGATTTCATCGTTAACTGATTTCATCTTCATTTAACTGATTTCATCGTTAACTGATTTCATCGTTAACTGATTTCATCGTTAACTGATTTCATCTTCATTTAACTGATTTCATCGTTAACTGATTTCATCGTTAACTGATTTCATCGTTAACTGATTCCATCGTTAACTGATTTCATCTTTAACTGATTTCATCGTTAACTGATTTCATCGTTAACTGATTTCATCGTTAACTGATTTCATCTTCATTTAACTGATTTCATTGTTAACTGATTTCATCGTTAACTGATTTCATCTTCATTTAACTTATTTCATCGTTAACTTATTTAATCGTTAACTGATTTCATCGTTAACTGATTTCATCGTTAACTGATTTCATCTTCATTTAACTGATTTCATTTTCATTCTTCATTTAACTGATTTCATCGTTAACTGATTTCATCTTCATTTAACTGATTTCATCGTTAACTGATTTCATCGTTAACTGATTTCATCGTTAACTGATTTCATCTTCATTTAACTGATTTCATCGTTAACTGATTTCATCGTTAACTGATTTCATCTTCATTTAACTGATTTCATCGTTAACTGATTTCATCGTTAACTGATTTCATCTTTAACTGATTTCATCGTTAACTGAATTCATCTTCATTTAACTGATTTCATCGTTAACTGATTTCATCGTTAACTGATTTCATCTTTAACTGATTTCATCGTTAACTGATTTCATCTTCATTTAACTGATTTCATCGTTAACTGATTTCATCTTCATTTAACTGATTTCATCGTTAACTGATTTCATCGTTAACTGATTTCATCTTCATTTAACTGATTCCATCGTTAACTGATTTCATCGTTAACTGATTTCATCGTTAACTGATTTCATCTTCATTTAACTGATTTCATCGTTAACTGATTTCATCGTTAACTGATTTCATCTTTAACTGATTTCATCGTTAACTGATTTCATCTTCATTTAACTGATTTCATCATTAACTGATTTCATCGTTAACTGATTTCATCGTTAACTGATTTCATCTTCATTTAACTGATTTCATCGTTAACTGATTTCATCGTTAACTGATTCCATCGTTAACTGATTTCATCGTTAACTGATTTCATCGTTAACTGATTTCATCTTCATTTAACTGATTTCATCGTTAACTGATTTCATCTTCATTTAACTGATTTCATCGTTAACTGATTTCATCGTTAACTGATTTCATCGTTAACTGATTTCATCGTTAACTGATTTCATCTTCATTTAACTGATTTCATTTTCATTCTTCATTTAACTGATTTCATCGTTAACTGATTTCATCTTCATTTAACTGATTTCATCGTTAACTGATTTCATCTTCATTTAACTGATTTCATCGTTAACTGATTTCATCTTCATTTAATTGATTTCATCGTTAACTGATTTCATCGTTAACTGATTTCATCGTTAACTGATTTCATCTTCATTTAACTGATTTCATCGTTAACTGATTTCATCTTTAACTGATTTCATCGTTAACTGATTTCATCTTCATTTAACTGATTTCATCGTTAACTGATTTCATCGTTAACTGATTTCATCGTTAACTGATTTCATCTTCATTTAACTGATTTCATCGTTAACTGATTTCATCGTTAACTGATTTCATCTTCATTTAACTGATTTCATCGTTAACTGATTTCATCGTTAACTGATTCCATCGTTAACTGATTTCATCTTTAACTGATTTCATCGTTAACTGATTTCATCTTCATTTAACTGATTTCATCGTTAAGTGATTTCATCGTTAACTGATTTCATCGTTAACTGATTTCATCGTTAACTGATTTCATCTTCATTTAACTGATTTCATCGTTAACTGATTTCATCGTTAACTGATTTCATCGTTAACTGATTTCATCTTCATTTAACTGATTTCATCGTTAACTGATTTCATCGTTAACTGATTTCATCTTCATTTAACTGATTTCATCGTTAACTGATTTCATCGTTAACTGATTTCATCTTCATTTAACTGATTTCATCGTTAACTGATTTCATCTTCATTTAACTGATTTCATCGTTAACTGATTTCGTCTTCATTTAACTGATTTCATCGTTAACTGATTTCATCTTTAACTGATTTCATCGTTGACTGATTTCATCTTCATTTAACTGATTTCATCGTTAACTGATTTCATCGTTAACTGATTTCATCGTTAACTGATTTCATCTTCATTTAACTGATTCCATCGTTAACTGATTTCATCGTTAACTGATTTCATCTTCATTTAACTGATTTCATCGTTAACTGATTTCATCGTTAACTGATTCCATCGTTAACTGATTTCATCTTTAACTGATTTCATCGTTAACTGATTTCATCTTCATTTAACTGATTTCATCGTTAACTGATTTCATCTTCATTTAATTGATTTCATCGTTAACTGATTTCATCCTTAACTGATTTCATCTTCATTTAACTGATTTCATCGTTAACTGATTTCATCGTTAACTGATTTCATCTTCATTTAATTGATTTCATCGTTAACTGATTTCATCGTTAACTGATTTCAGCTTCATTTAACTGATTTCATCGTTAACTGATTTCATCGTTAACTGATTTCATCTTCATTTAACTGATTTCATCGTTAACTGATTTCATCGTTAACTGATTTCATCTTCATTTAACTGATTTCATCGTTAACTGATTTCATCGTTAACTGATTTCATCGTTAACTGATTTCATCTTCATTTAACTGATTTCATCGTTAACTGATTTCATCGTTAACTGATTTCATCTTTAACTGATTTCATCGTTAACTGATTTCATCTTCATTTAACTGATTTCATCGTTAACTGATTTCATCTTCATTTAACTGATTTCATCGTTAACTGATTTCATCGTTAACTGATTTCATCTTCATTTAACTGATTCCATCGTTAACTGATTTCATCGTTAACTGATTTCATCGTTAACTGATTTCATCTTCATTTAACTGATTTCATCGTTAACTGATTTCATCGTTAACTGATTTCATCTTTAACTGATTTCATCGTTAACTGATTTCATCTTCATTTAACTGATTCCATCGTTAACTGATTTCATCGTTAACTGATTTCATCGTTAACTGATTTCATCTTCATTTAACTGATTTCATCGTTAACTGATTTCATCGTTAACTGATTTCATCTTCATTTAACTGATTTCATCGTTAACTGATTTCATCGTTAACTGATTTCATCTTCATTTAACTGATTTCATCGTTAACTGATTTCATCTTCATTCTTCATTTAACTGATTTCATCTTTAACTGATTTCATCGTTAACTGATTTCATCTTCATTTAACTGATTTCATCGTTAATTGATTTCATCGTTAACTGATTTCATCGTTAACTGATTTCATCTTCATTTAACTGATTTCATCGTTAACTGATTTCATCGTTAACTGATTTCATCTTTAACTGATTTCATCTTCATTTAACTGATTTCATCGTTAACTGATTTCATCGTTAACTGATTTCATCTTCATTTAACTGATTTCATCTTCATTTAACTGATTTCATCGTTAACTGATTTCATCGTTAACTGATTTCATCGTTAACTGATTTCATCTTTAACTGATTTCATCGTTAACTGATTTCATCTTCATTTAACTGATTCCATCGTTAACTGATTTCATCGTTAACTGATTTCATCTTTAACTGATTTCATCGTTAACTGATTTCATCTTCATTTAACTGATTTCATCGTTAACTGATTTCATCGTTAACTGATTTCATCTTTAACTGATTTCATCGTTAACTGATTTCATCTTCATTTAACTGATTTCATCGTTAACTGATTTCATCTTCATTTAACTGATTTCATTTTCATTCTTCATTTAACTGATTTCATCGTTAACTGATTTCATCGTTAACTGATTTCATCTTCATTTAACTGATTTCATCGTTAACTGATTTCATCGTTAACTGATTTCATCGTTAACTGATTTCATCTTCATTTAACTGATTTCATCGTTAACTGATTTCATCGTTAACTGATTTCATCTTCATTTAACTGATTTCATCGTTAACTGATTTCATCTTCATTTAACTGATTCCATCGTTAACTGATTTCATCGTTAACTGATTTCATCTTCATTTAACTGATTTCATCGTTAACTGATTTCATCGTTAACTGATCTCATCGTTAACTGATTCCATCGTTAACTGATTCCATCGTTAACTGATTTCACCGTGAACTGATTTCATCTTCATTTAACTGATTCCATCGTTAACTTATTTCATCGTTAACTGATTTCATCTTCATTTAACTGATTTCATCGTTAACTGATTTCATCTTCATTTAACTGATTTCATCGTTAACTGATTTCATCTTCATTTAACTGATTTCATCGTTAACTGATTTCATCGTTAACTGATTTCATCTTCATTCTTCATTTAACTGATTTCATCGTTAACTGATTTCATCGTTAACTGATTTCATCTTCATTTAACTGATTTCATCGTTAATTGATTTCATCGTTAACTGATTTCATCGTTAACTGATTTCATCTTCATTTAACTGATTTCATCGTTAACTGATTTCATCTTTAACTGATTTCATCTTTAACTGATTTCATCTTCATTTAACTGATTTCATCGTTAACTGATTTCATCGTTAACTGATTTCATCTTCATTTAACTGATTTCATCTTCATTTAACTGATTTCATCGTTAACTGATTTCATCGTTAACTGATTTCATCTTTAACTGATTTCATCGTTAACTGATTTCATCTTCATTTAACTGATTTCATCGTTAACTGATTCCATCGTTAACTGATTTCATCGTTAACTGATTTCATCTTTAACTGATTTCATCGTTAACTGATTTCATCTTCATTTAACTGATTTCATCTTTAACTGATTTCATCGTTAACTGATTTCATCTTTAACTGATTTCATCGTTAACTGATTTCATCTTCATTTAACTGATTTCATCGTTAACTGATTTCATCTTCATTTAATTGATTTCATCGTTAACTGATTTCATCGTTAACTGATTTCATCTTCATTTAACTGATTTCATCTTCATTTAACTGATTTCATCGTTAACTGATTTCATCGTTAACTGATTCCATCGTTAACTGATTTCATCGTTAACTGATTTCATCTTCATTTAACTGATTTCATCGTTAACTGATTTCATCGTTAACTGATTTCATCTTCATTTAACTGATTTCATCGTTAACTGATTTCATCGTTAACTGATTTCATCGTTAACTGATTTCATCGTTAACTGATTTCATCTTCATTTAACTGATTTCATCTTCATTTAACTGATTTCATCGTTAACTGATTCCATCGTTAACTGATTTCATCTTTAACTGATTTCATCGTTAACTGATTTCATCTTCATTTAACTGATTTCATCGTTAAGTGATTTCATCGTTAACTGATTTCATCGTTAACTGATTTCATCGTTAACTGATTTCATCTTCATTTAACTGATTTCATCGTTAACTGATTTCATCGTTAACTGATTTCATCTTCATTTAACTGATTTCATCGTTAACTGATTTCATCGTCAACTGATTCCATCGTTAACTGATTTCATCGTTAACTGATTTCATCTTCATTTAACTGATTTCATCGTTAACTGATTTCATCGTTAACTGATTTCATCTTCATTTAACTGATTTCATCGTTAACTGATTTCATCTTCATTTAACTGATTCCATCGTTAACTGATTTCATCGTTAACTGATTTCATCTTCATTTAACTGATTTCATCGTTAACTGATCTCATCGTTAACTGATTCCATCGTTAACTGATTTCACCGTGAACTGATTTCATCTTCATTTAACTGATTCCATCGTTAACTGATTTCATCGTTAACTGATTTCATCTTCATTAAACTGATTTCATTTTCATTCTTCATTTAACTGATTTCATCGTTAACTGATTTCATCGTTAACTGATTTCATCTTCAATTAACTGATTTCATCGTTAACTGATTTCATCGTTAACTGATTTCATCGTTAACTGATTTCATCTTCATTCTTCATTTAACTGATTTCATCTTTAACTGATTTCATCGTTAACTGATTTCATCTTCATTTAACTGATTTCATCGTTAATTGATTTCATCGTTAACTGATTTCATCGTTAACTGATTTCATCTTCATTTAACTGATTTCATCGTTAACTGATTTCATCGTTAACTGATTTCATCTTTAACTGATTTCATCGTTAACTGATTTCATCTTCATTTAACTGATTTAATCTTCATTTAACTGATTTCATCGTTAACTGATTTCATCTTCATTTAACTGATTCCATCGTTAACTGATTTCATCGTTAACTGATTTCATCGTTAACTGATTTCATCTTCATTTAACTGATTTCATTTTCATTCTTCATTTAAATGATTTCATCGTTAACTGATTTCATTTTTAACTGATTTCATCGTTAACTGATTTCATCTTCATTTAACTGATTTCATCGTTAACTGATTTCATCTTCATTTAACTGATTTCATCGTTAACTGATTTCATCGTTAACTGATTTCATCTTTAACTGATTTCATCGTTAACTGATTTCATCTTCATTTAACTGATTTCATCGTTAACTGATTCCATCGTTAACTGATTTCATCTTTAACTGATTTCATCGTTAACTGATTTCATCTTCATTTAACTGATTTCATTGTTAACTGATTTCATTGTTAACTGATTTCATCTTCATTTAACTGATTTCATCGTTAACTGATTTCATCGTTAACTGATTTCATCTTCATTTAACTGATTTCATCTTCATTTAACTGATTTCATCGTTAACTGATTTCATCGTTAACTGATTTCATCTTCATTTAACTGATTCCATCGTTAACTGATTTCATCGTTAACTGATTTCATCTTCATTTAACTGATTTCATTTTCATTCTTCATTTAAATGATTTCATCGTTAACTGATTTCATCGTTAACTGATTTCATCTTCATTTAACTGATTTCATCGTTAACTGGTTTCATCGTTAACTGATTTCATCTTCATTTAACTGATTTCATCTTCATTTAACTGATTTCATCGTTAACTGATTTCATCTTTAACTGATTTCATCGTTAACTGATTTCATCTTCATTTAACTGATTTCATCGTTAACTGATTTCATCGTTAACTGATTTCATCTTTAACTGATTTCATCGTTAACTGATTTCATCTTCATTTAACTGATTTCATCGTTAACTGATTCCATCGTTAACTGATTTCATCGTTAACTGATTTCATCTTTAACTGATTTCATCGTTAACTGATTTCATCTTCATTTAACTGATTTCATCGTTAACTGATTTCATCTTTAACTGATTTCATCTTCATTTAACTGATTTCATCGTTAACTGATTTCATCTTCATTTAATTGATTTCATCGTTAACTGATTTCATCGTTAACTGATTTCATCGTTAACTGATTTCATCGTTAACTGATTTCATCTTCATTTAACTGATTTCATCGTTAACTGATTTCATCGTTAACTGATTCCATCGTTAACTGATTTCATCGTTAACTGATTTCATCGTTAACTGATTTCATCTTCATTTAACTGATTTCATCGTTAACTGATTTCATCGTTAACTGATTTCATCTTCATTTAACTGATTTCATCGTTAACTGATTTCATCGTTAACTGATTTCATCTTTAACTGATTTCATCTTTAACTGATTTCATCGTTAACTGATTTCATCTTCATTTAACTGATTTCATCGTTAACTGATTTCATCTTCATTTAACTGATTTCATCGTTAAGTGATTTCATCGTTAACTGATTTCATCGTTAACTGATTTCATCGTTAACTGATTTCATCTTCATTTAACTGATTTCATCGTTAACTGATTTCATCGTTAACTGATTTCATCGTTAACTGATTTCATCTTCATTTAACTGATTTCATCGTTAACTGATTTCATCGTTAACTGATTTCATCGTTAACTGATTTCATCTTCATTCTTCATTTAACTGATTTCATCGTTAACTGATTTCATCGTTAACTGATTTCATCTTCATTTAACTGATTTCATCGTTAATTGATTTCATCGTTAACTGATTTCATCGTTAACTGATTTCATCTTTAACTGATTTCATCGTTAACTGATTTCATCTTCATTTAACTGATTTCATTTTCATTCTTCATTTAACAGATTTCATCGTTAACTGATTTCATCGTTAACTGATTTCATCGTTAACTGATTTCATCTTCATTTAACTGATTTCATCGTTAACTGATTTCATCGTTAACTGATTTCATCTTCATTTAACTGATTTCATCGTTAACTGATTTCATCGTTAACTGATTTCATCGTTAACTGATTTCATCTTCATTTAACTGATTCCATCGTTAACTGATTTCATCTTTAACTGATTTCATCATTAACTGATTTCATCTTCATTTAACTGATTTCATCGTTAACTGATTTCATCGTTAACTGATTTCATTTTCATTCTTCACTTAACTGATTTCATCGTTAACTGATTTCATCTTTAACTGATTTCATCGTTAACTGATTTAATCTTCATGTAACTGATTTCATCGTTAACTGATTTCATCTTCATTTAACTGATTTCATCTTCATTTAACTGATTTCATCGTTAACTGATTTCATCTTCATTTAACTGATTCCATCGTTAACTGATTTCATCGTTTACTGATTTCATCGTTAACTGATTTCATCTTCATTTAACTGATTTCATTTTCATTCTTCATTTAACTGATTTCATCGTTAACTGATTTAATCTTCATGTAACTGATTTCATCTTTAACTGATTTCATCGTTAACTGATTTCATCTTCATTTAACTGATTTCATCGTTAACTGATTTCATCTTCATTTAACTGATTTCATCGTTAACTGATTTCATCGTTAACTGATTTCATCTTTAACTGATTTCATCGTTAACTGATTTCATCTTCATTTAACTGATTTAATCTTCATTTAACTGATTTCATCGTTAACTGATTTCATCTTCATTTAACTGATTCCATCGTTAACTGATTTCATCGTTAACTGATTTCATCGTTAACTGATTTCATCTTCATTTAACTGATTTCATTTTCATTCTTCATTTAAATGATTTCATCGTTAACTGATTTCATTTTTAACTGATTTCATCGTTAACTGATTTCATCTTCATTTAACTGATTTCATCGTTAACTGATTTCATCTTCATTTAACTGATTTCATCGTTAACTGATTCCATCGTTAACTGATTTCATCTTTAACTGATTTCATCGTTAACTGATTTCATCTTCATTTAACTGATTTCATCGTTAACTGATTTCATCTTCATTTAACTGATTTCATCGTTAACTGATTTCATCGTTAACTGATTTCATCTTCATTTAACTGATTTCATCTTCATTTAACTGATTTCATCGTTAACTGATTTCATCGTTAACTGATTTCATCTTCATTTAACTGATTCCATCGTTAACTGATTTCATCGTTAACTGATTTCATCTTCATTTAACTGATTTCATTTTCATTCTTCATTTAAATGATTTCATCGTTAACTGATTTCATTTTTAACTGATTTCATCGTTAACTGATTTCATCTTCATTTAACTGATTTCATCGTTAACTGATTTCATCTTCATTTAACTGATTTCATCTTCATTTAACTGATTTCATCGTTAACTGATTTCATCGTTAACTGATTTCATCTTTAACTGATTTCATCTTCATTTAACTGATTTCATCTTCATTTAACTGATTTCATCGTTAACTGATTCCATCGTTAACTGATTTCATCTTTAACTGATTTCATCGTTAACTGATTTCATCTTCATTTAACTGATTTCATCGTTAACTGATTTCATCTTCATTTAACTGATTTCATCGTTAACTGATTTCATCGTTAACTGATTTCATCGTTAACTGATTTCATCTTCATTTAACTGATTTCATCTTCATTTAACTGATTTCATCGTTAACTGATTTCATCGTTAACTGATTTCATCTTCATTTAACTGATTCCATCGTTAACTGATTTCATCGTTAACTGATTTCATCTTCATTTAACTGATTTCATCGTTAACTGATTTCATCTTCATTTAACTGATTCCATCGTTAACTGATTTCATCGTTAACTGATTTCATCGTTAACTGATTTCATCTTCATTTAACTGATTCCATCGTTAACTGATTTCATCGTTAACTGATTTCATCGTTAACTGATTTCATCTTCATTTAACTGATTTCATCGTTAACTGATTTCATCGTTAACTGATTTCATCTTCATTTAACTGATTCCATCGTTAACTGATTTCATCGTTAACTGATTTCATCTTTAACTGATTTCATCGTTAACTGATTTCATCTTCATTTAACTGATTTCATCGTTAACTGATTTCATCGTTAACTGATTCCATCGTTAACTGATTTCATCGTTAACTGATTCCATCGTTAACTGATTTCATCTTCATTTAACTGATTTCATCGTTAACTGATTTCATCGTTAACTGATTTCATCTTCATTTAACTGATTTCATCGTTAACTGATTTCATCGTTAACTGATTCCATCGTTAACTGATTTCATCTTTAACTGATTTCATCGTTAACTGATTTCATCGTTAACTGATTTCATCTTTAACTGATTTCATCGTTAACTGATTTCATCTTCATTTAACTGATTTAATCTTCATTTAACTGATTTCATCGTTAACTGATTTCATCTTCATTTAACTGATTCCATCGTTAACTGATTTCATCGTTAACTGATTTCATCGTTAACTGATTTCATCTTCATTTAACTGATTTCATTTTCATTCTTCATTTAAATGATTTCATCGTTAACTGATTTCATTTTTAACTGATTTCATCGTTAACTGATTTCATCTTCATTTAACTGATTTCATCGTTAACTGATTTCATCTTCATTTAACTGATTTCATCGTTAACTGATTCCATCGTTAACTGATTTCATCTTTAACTGATTTCATCGTTAACTGATTTCATCTTCATTTAACTGATTTCATCGTTAACTGATTTCATCTTCATTTAACTGATTTCATCGTTAACTGATTTCATCTTCATTTAACTGATTTCATCTTCATTTAACTGATTTCATCGTTAACTGATTTCATCGTTAACTGATTTCATCTTCATTTAACTGATTCCATCGTTAACTGATTTCATCGTTAACTGATTTCATCTTCATTTAACTGATTTCATTTTCATTCTTCATTTAAATGATTTCATCGTTAACTGATTTCATTTTTAACTGATTTCATCGTTAACTGATTTCATCTTCATTTAACTGATTTCATCGTTAACTGATTTCATCTTCATTTAACTGATTTCATCGTTAACTGATTTCATCTTTAACTGATTTCATCTTCATTTAACTGATTTCATCTTCATTTAACTGATTTCATCGTTAACTGATTCCATCGTTAACTGATTTCATCTTTAACTGATTTCATCGTTAACTGATTTCATCTTCATTTAACTGATTTCATCGTTAACTGATTTCATCTTCATTTAACTGATTTCATCGTTAACTGATTTCATCGTTAACTGATTTCATCTTCATTTAACTGATTTCATCTTCATTTAACTGATTTCATCGTTAACTGATTTCATCGTTAACTGATTTCATCTTCATTTAACTGATTCCATCGTTAACTGATTTCATCGTTAACTGATTTCATCTTCATTTAACTGATTTCATCGTTAACTGATTTCATCGTTAACTGATTTCATCTTCATTTAACTGATTCCATCGTTAACTGATTTCATCGTTAACTGATTTCATCTTTAACTGATTTCATCGTTAACTGATTTCATCTTCATTTAACTGATTTCATCGTTAACTGATTTCATCTTCATTTAACTGATTCCATCATTAACTGATTTCATCGTTAACTGATTTCATCGTTAACTGATTTCATCTTCATTTAACTGATTTCATCGTTAACTGATTTCATCGTTAACTGATTTCATCTTCATTTAACTGATTTCATCGTTAACTGATTTCATCGTTAACTGATTTCATCGTTAACTGATTTCATCGTTAACTGATTCCATCGTTAACTGATTTCATCGTTAACTGATTCCATCGTTAACTGATTTCATCTTCATTTAACTGATTTCATCGTTAACTGATTTCATCTTCATTTAACTGATTTCATCGTTAACTGATTTCATCGTTAACTGATTCCATCGTTAACTGATTTCATCTTTAACTGATTTCATCGTTAATTGATTTCATCTTCATTTAACTGATTTCATCGTTAACTGATTTCATCGTTAACTGATTTCATCTTCATTTAACTGATTCCATCGTTAACTGATTTCATCGTTAACTGATTTCATCTTTAACTGATTTCATCGTTAACTGATTTCATCTTCATTTAACTGATTTCATCTTCATTTAACTGATTTCATCGTTAACTGATTTCATCGTTAACTGATTCCATCGTTAACTGATTTCTTCGTTAACTGATTTCATCTTCATTTAACTGATTTCATCGTTAACTGATTTCATCTTCATTTAACTGATTTCATCGTTAACTGATTTCATCGTTAACTGATTTCATCGTTAACTGATTTCATCTTCATTTAACTGATTTCATCGTTAACTGATTTCATCTTTAACTGATTTCATCGTTAACTGATTTCATCTTTAACTGATTTCATCGTTAACTGATTTCATCTTCATTCTTCATTTAACTGATTTCATCTTTAACTGATTTCATCGTTAACTGATTTCATCTTCATTTAACTGATTTCATCGTTAATTGATTTCATCGTTAACTGATTTCATCGTTAACTGATTTCATCTTCATTTAACTGATTTCATCGTTAACTGATTTCATCGTTAACTGATTTCATCTTTAACTGATTTCATCTTCATTTAACTGATTTCATCGTTAACTGATTTCATCTTCATTTAATTGATTTCATCGTTAACTGATTTCATCGTTAACTGATTTCATCGTTAACTGATTTCATCTTCATTTAACTGATTTCATCGTTAACTGATTTCATCGTTAACTGATTCCATCGTTAACTGATTTCATCGTTAACTGATTTCATCTTCATTTAACTGATTTCATCGTTAACTGATTTCATCTTTAACTGATTTCATCGTTAACTGATTTCATCTTCATTTAACTGATTTCATCGTTAACTGATTTCATCGTTAACTGATTTCATCTTTAACTGATTTCATCGTTAACTGATTTCCTCTTCATTTAACTGATTTCATCGTTAACTGATTTCATCGTTAACTGATTTCATCTTCATTTAACTGATTTCATCGTTAACTGATTTCATCGTTAACTGATTCCATCGTTAACTGATTTCATCTTTAACTGATTTCATCGTTAACTGATTTCATCTTCATTTAACTGATTTCATCGTTAAGTGATTTCATCGTTAACTGATTTCATCGTTAACTGATTTCATCTTCATTTAACTGATTTCATTGTTAACTGATTCCATCGTTAACTGATTTCATCGTTAACTGATTTCATCGTTAACTGATTTCATCTTCATTTAACTGATTTCATTTTCATTCTTCATTTAACTGATTTCATCGTTAACTGATTTCATCGTTAACTGATTTCATCTTCATTTAACTGATTTCATCGTTAACTGATTTCATCGTTAACTGATTTCATCTTTAACTGATTTCATCGTTAACTGATTTCATCTTCATTTAACTGATTTCATCGTTAACTGATTTCATCTTCATTTAATTGATTTCATCGTTAACTGATTTCATCGTTAACTGATTTCATCGTTAACTGATTTCATCTTCATTTAACTGATTTCATCGTTAACTGATTTCATCGTTAACTGATTTCATCTTCATTTAACTGATTTCATCGTTAACTGATTTCATCGTTAACTGATTTCATCGTTAACTGATTTCATCTTCATTTAACTGATTTCATCGTTAACTGATTTCATCTTTAACTGATTTCATCGTTAACTGATTTCATCTTCATTTAACTGATTTCATCGTTAACTGATTTCATCGTTAACTGATTTCATCTTTAACTGATTTCATCGTTAACTGATTTCATCTTCATTTAACTGATTTCATCGTTAACTGATTTCATCTTCATTTAACTGATTTCATCGTTAACTGATTTCATCGTTAACTGATTTCATCTTCATTTAACTGATTCCATCGTTAACTGATTTCATCGTTAACTGATTTCATCGTTAACTGATTTCATCTTCATTTAACTGATTTCATCGTTAACTGATTTCATCGTTAACTGATTTCATCTTTAACTGATTTCATCGTTAACTGATTTCATCTTCATTTAACTGATTTCATCGTTAACTGATTTCATCGTTAACTGATTTCATCTTCATTTAACTGATTTCATCGTTAACTGATTTCATCGTTAACTGATTCCATCGTTAACTGATTTCATCGTTAACTGATTTCATCGTTAACTGATTTCATCTTCATTTAACTGATTTCATCGTTAACTGATTTCATCTTCATTTAACTGATTTCATCGTTAACTGATTTCATCGTTAACTGATTTCATCGTTAACTGATTTCATCGTTAACTGATTTCATCGTTAACTGATTTCATCTTCATTTAACTGATTTCATTTTCATTCTTCATTTAACTGATTTCATCGTTAACTGATTTCATCTTCATTTAATTGATTTCATCGTTAACTGATTTCATCGTTAACTGATTTCATCGTTAACTGATTTCATCTTCATTTAACTGATTTCATCGTTAACTGATTTCATCGTTAACTGATTTCATCTTCATTTAACTGATTTCATCGTTAACTGATTTCATCGTTAACTGATTTCATCGTTAACTGATTTCATCTTCATTTAACTGATTTCATCGTTAACTGATTTCATCGTTAACTGATTCCATCGTTAACTGATTTCATCGTTAACTGATTTCATCGTTAACTGATTTCATCTTCATTTAACTGATTTCATCTTCATTTAACTGATTTCATCTTCATTTAACTGATTTCATCGTTAACTGAT
Organism: Semicossyphus pulcher; assembly: GCF_022749685.1. Taxonomy (NCBI): domain Eukaryota; kingdom Metazoa; phylum Chordata; class Actinopteri; order Labriformes; family Labridae; genus Semicossyphus; species Semicossyphus pulcher. The sequence continues at coordinate 90,985 of NW_027211749.1, forward strand.
TTCATCGTTAACTGATTTCATCGTTAACTGATTTCATCTTCATTTAACTGATTTCATTTTCATTCTTCATTTAACTGATTTCATCGTTAACTGATTTCATCTTCATTTAACTGATTTCATCGTTAACTGATTTCATCTTCATTTAATTGATTTCATCGTTAACTGATTTCATCGTTAACTGATTTCATCGTTAACTGATTTCATCTTCATTTAACTGATTTCATCGTTAACTGATTTCATCGTTAACTGATTCCATCGTTAACTGATTTCATCGTTAACTGATTTCATCTTCATTTAACTGATTTCATCGTTAACTGATTTCATCGTTAACTGATTTCATCGTTAACTGATTTCATCTTCATTTAACTGATTTCATTGTTAACTGATTTCATCGTTAACTGATTTCATCTTCATTTAACTGATTTCATCGTTAACTGATTTCATCGTTAACTGATTTCATCGTTAACTGATTTCATCTTCATTTAACTGATTTCATTTTCATTCTTCATTTAACTGATTTCATCGTTAACTGATTTCATCTTCATTTAACTGATTTCATCGTTAACTGATTTCATCGTTAACTGATTTCATCGTTAACTGATTTCATCGTTAACTGATTTCATCTTCATTTAACTGATTTCATCGTTAACTGATTTCATCTTCATTTAATTGATTTCATCGTTAACTGATTTCATCGTTAACTGATTTCATCGTTAACTGATTTCATCTTCATTTAACTGATTTCATCGTTAACTGATTTCATCGTTAACTGATTTCATCTTCATTTAACTGATTTCATTTTCATTCTTCATTTAACTGATTTCATCGTTAACTGATTTCATCTTCATTTAATTGATTTCATCGTTAACTGATTTCATCGTTAACTGATTTCATCGTTAACTGATTTCATCGTCATTTAACTGATTTCATCGTTAACTGATTTCATCGTTAACTGATTTCATCGTTAACTGATTTCATCTTCATTTAACTGATTTCATCGTTAACTGATTTCATCGTTAACTGATTTCATCTTCATTTAACTGATTTCATCGTTAACTGATTTCATCGTTAATTGATTTCATCGTTAACTGATTTCATTTTCATTCTTCATTTAACTGATTTCATCGTTAACTGATTTCATCGTTAACTGATTTCATCTTCATTTAACTGATTTCATCGTTAACTGATTTCATCGTTAATTGATTTCATCGTTAACTGATTTCATCTTCATTCTTCATTTAACTGATTTCATCGTTAACTGATTTCATCTTCATTTAACTGATTTCATCGTTAACTGATTTCATCTTCATTTAACTGATTTCATCGTTAACTGATTTCATCGTTAACTGATTTCATCTTTAACTGATTTCATCGTTAACTGATTTCATCTTCATTTAACTGATTTCATCGTTAACTGATTTCATCTTCATTTAATTGATTTCATCGTTAACTGATTTCATCGTTAACTGATTTCATCTTCATTTAACTGATTTCATCGTTAACTGATTTCATCGTTAACTGATTTCATCTTCATTTAACTGATTTCATTTTCATTCTTCATTTAACTGATTTCATCGTTAACTGATTTCATCTTCATTTAATTGATTTCATCGTTAACTGATTTCATCGTTAACTGATTTCATCGTTAACTGATTTCATCTTCATTTAACTGATTTCATCGTTAACTGATTTCATCGTTAACTGATTTCATCGTTAACTGATTTCATCTTCATTTAACTGATTTCATCGTTAACTGATTTCATCGTTAACTGATTTCATCTTCATTTAACTGATTTCATCGTTAACTGATTTCATCGTTAATTGATTTCATCGTTAACTGATTTCATTTTCATTCTTCATTTAACTGATTTCATCGTTAACTGATTTCATCGTTAACTGATTTCATCTTCATTTAACTGATTTCATCGTTAACTGATTTCATCGTTAATTGATTTCATCGTTAACTGATTTCATCTTCATTCTTCATTTAACTGATTTCATCGTTAACTGATTTCATCTTCATTTAACTGATTTCATCGTTAACTGATTTCATCGTTAACTGATTTCATCGTTAACTGATTTCATCTTCATTTAACTGATTTCATCGTTAACTGATTTCATCTTCATTCTTCATTTAACTGATTTCATCTTTAACTGATTTCATCGTTAACTGATTTCATCTTCATTTAACTGATTTCATCGTTAATTGATTTCATCGTTAACTGATTTCATCGTTAACTGATTTCATCTTCATTTAACTGATTTCATCGTTAACTGATTTCATCGTTAACTGATTTCATCTTTAACTGATTTCATCTTCATTTAACTGATTTCATCGTTAACTGATTTCATCGTTAACTGATTTCATCGTTAACTGATTTCATCTTCATTTAACTGATTTCATCTTCATTTAACTGATTTCATCGTTAACTGATTTCATCGTTAACTGATTTCATCTTTAACTGATTTCATCTTTAACTGATTTCATCGTTAACTGATTTCATCTTCATTTAACTGATTTCATCGTTAACTGATTCCATCGTTAACTGATTTCATCGTTAACTGATTTCATCTTTAACTGATTTCATCGTTAACTGATTTCATCTTCATTTAACTGATTTCATCGTTAACTGATTCCATCGTTAACTGATTTCATCTTCATTTAACTGATTCCATCGTTAACTGATTCCATCGTTAACTGATTTCATCGTTAACTGATTTCATCTTCATTTAACTGATTTCATTTTCATTCTTCATTTAACTGATTTCATCGTTAACTGATTTCATCGTTAACTGATTTCATCTTCATTTAACTGATTTCATCGTTAACTGATTTCATCGTTAACTGATTTCATCGTTAACTGATTTCATCTTCATTTAACTGATTTCATCGTTAACTGATTTCATCTTCATTTAACTGATTCCATCGTTAACTGATTTCATCGTTAACTGATTTCATCTTCATTTAACTGATTTCATCGTTAACTGATTTCATCGTTAACTGATTCCATCGTTAACTGATTCCATCGTGAACTGATTTCACCGTGAACTGATTTCATCTTCATTTAACTGATTCCATCGTTAACTGATTTCATCGTTAACTGATTTCATCGTTAACTGATTTCATCGTTAACTGATTCCATCGTTAACTGATTTCACCGTGAACTGATTTCATCTTCATTTAACTGATTCCATCGTTAACTGATTTCATCGTTAACTGATTTCATCGTTAACTGATTTCATCGTTAACTGATTTCATCTTCATTTAACTGATTTCATCGTTAACTGATTTCATCGTTAACTGATTTCATCGTTAACTGATTTCATCTTCATTCTTCATTTAACTGATTTCATCGTTAACTGATTCCATCGTTAACTGATTCCATCGTGAACTGATTTCACCGTGAACTGATTTCATCTTCATTTAACTGATTCCATCGTTAACTGATTTCATCGTTAACTGATTTCATCGTTAACTGATTTCATCGTTAACTGATTTCATCGTTAACTGATTCCATCGTGAACTGATTTCACCGTGAACTGATTTCATCTTCATTTAACTGATTCCATCGTTAACTGATTTCATCGTTAACTGATTTCATCGTTAACTGATTTCATCGTTAACTGATTTCATCTTCATTTAACTGATTTCATCGTTAACTGATTTCATCGTTAACTGATTTCATCGTTAACTGATTTCATCTTCATTCTTCATTTAACTGATTTCATTGTTAACTGATTCCATCGTTAACTGATTTCATCGTTAACTGATTTCATCGTTAACTGATTTCATCTTCATTTAACTGATTTCATTTTCATTCTTCATTTAACTGATTTCATCGTTAACTGATTTCATCGTTAACTGATTTCATCTTCATTTAACTGATTTCATCGTTAACTGATTTCATCGTTAACTGATTTCATCGTTAACTGATTTCATCTTTAACTGATTTCATCGTTAACTGATTTCATCTTCATTTAACTGATTTCATCGTTAACTGATTTCATCTTCATTTAATTGATTTCATCGTTAACTGATTTCATCGTTAACTGATTTCATCGTTAACTGATTTCATCTTCATTTAACTGATTTCATCGTTAACTGATTTCATCGTTAACTGATTTCATCGTTAACTGATTTCATCTTCATTTAACTGATTTCATCGTTAACTGATTTCATCGTTAACTGATTTCATCGTTAACTGATTTCATCTTCATTTAACTGATTTCATCGTTAACTGATTTCATCTTTAACTGATTTCATCGTTAACTGATTTCATCTTCATTTAACTGATTTCATCGTTAACTGATTTCATCGTTAACTGATTTCATCTTTAACTGATTTCATCGTTAACTGATTTCATCTTCATTTAACTGATTTCATCGTTAACTGATTTCATCTTCATTTAATTGATTTCATCGTTAACTGATTTCATCGTTAACTGATTTCATCGTTAACTGATTTCATCTTCATTTAACTGATTTCATCGTTAACTGATTTCATCGTTAACTGATTTCATCTTTAACTGATTTCATCGTTAACTGATTTCATCTTCATTTAACTGATTTCATCGTTAACTGATTTCATCGTTAACTGATTTCATCTTCATTTAACTGATTTCATCGTTAACTGATTTCATCGTTAACTGATTCCATCGTTAACTGATTTCATCGTTAACTGATTTCATCGTTAACTGATTTCATCTTCATTTAACTGATTTCATCGTTAACTGATTTCATCTTCATTTAACTGATTTCATCGTTAACTGATTTCATCGTTAACTGATTTCATCGTTAACTGATTTCATCTTCATTTAACTGATTTCATTTTCATTCTTCATTTAACTGATTTCATCGTTAACTGATTTCATCTTCATTTAATTGATTTCATCGTTAACTGATTTCATCGTTAACTGATTTCATCGTTAACTGATTTCATCTTCATTTAACTGATTTCATCGTTAACTGATTTCATCGTTAACTGATTTCATCTTCATTTAACTGATTTCATCGTTAACTGATTTCATCGTTAACTGATTCCATCGTTAACTGATTTCATCGTTAACTGATTTCATCGTTAACTGATTTCATCTTCATTTAACTGATTTCATCTTCATTTAACTGATTTCATCGTTAACTGATTTCATCGTTAACTGATTTCATCTTCATTTAACTGATTTCATTTTCATTCTTCATTTAACTGATTTCATCGTTAACTGATTTCATCTTCATTTAACTGATTTCATCGTTAACTGATTTCATCTTCATTTAATTGATTTCATCGTTAACTGATTTCATCGTTAACTGATTTCATCGTTAACTGATTTCATCTTCATTTAACTGATTTCATCGTTAACTGATTTCGTCGTTAACTGATTCCATCGTTAACTGATTTCATCGTTAACTGATTTCATCTTCATTTAACTGATTTCATCGTTAACTGATTTCATCGTTAACTGATTTCATCGTTAACTGATTTCATCTTCATTTAACTGATTTCATTGTTAACTGATTTCATCGTTAACTGATTTCATCTTCATTTAACTGATTTCATCGTTAACTGATTTCATCGTTAACTGATTTCATCGTTAACTGATTTCATCTTCATTTAACTGATTTCATTTTCATTCTTCATTTAACTGATTTCATCGTTAACTGATTTCATCTTCATTTAACTGATTTCATCGTTAACTGATTTCATCGTTAACTGATTTCATCGTTAACTGATTTCATCTTTAACTGATTTCATCGTTAACTGATTTCATCTTCATTTAACTGATTTCATCGTTAACTGATTTCATCTTCATTTAATTGATTTCATCGTTAACTGATTTCATCGTTAACTGATTTCATCGTTAACTGATTTCATCTTCATTTAACTGATTTCATCGTTAACTGATTTCATCGTTAACTGATTTCATCTTCATTTAACTGATTTCATTTTCATTCTTCATTTAACTGATTTCATCGTTAACTGATTTCATCTTCATTTAATTGATTTCATCGTTAACTGATTTCATCGTTAACTGATTTCATCGTTAACTGATTTCATCTTCATTTAACTGATTTCATCGTTAACTGATTTCATCGTTAACTGATTTCATCGTTAACTGATTTCATCTTCATTTAACTGATTTCATCGTTAACTGATTTCATCGTTAACTGATTTCATCTTCATTTAACTGATTTCATCGTTAACTGATTTCATCGTTAATTGATTTCATCGTTAACTGATTTCATTTTCATTCTTCATTTAACTGATTTCATCGTTAACTGATTTCATCGTTAACTGATTTCATCTTCATTTAACTGATTTCATCGTTAACTGATTTCATCGTTAATTGATTTCATCGTTAACTGATTTCATCTTCATTCTTCATTTAACTGATTTCATCGTTAACTGATTTCATCTTCATTTAACTGATTTCATCTTCATTTAACTGATTTCATCGTTAACTGATTTCATCGTTAACTGATTTCATCGTTAACTGATTTCATCTTCATTTAACTGATTTCATCGTTAACTGATTTCATCTTCATTCTTCATTTAACTGATTTCATCTTTAACTGATTTCATCGTTAACTGATTTCATCTTCATTTAACTGATTTCATCGTTAATTGATTTCATCGTTAACTGATTTCATCGTTAACTGATTTCATCTTCATTTAACTGATTTCATCGTTAACTGATTTCATCGTTAACTGATTTCATCTTTAACTGATTTCATCTTCATTTAACTGATTTCATCGTTAACTGATTTCATCGTTAACTGATTTCATCGTTAACTGATTTCATCTTCATTTAACTGATTTCATTGTTAACTGATTTCATCGTTAACTGATTTCATCTTCATTTAACTGATTTCATCGTTAACTGATTTCATCGTTAACTGATTTCATCGTTAACTGATTTCATCGTTAACTGATTTCATCTTTAACTGATTTCATCTTCATTTAACTGATTTCATCTTCATTTAACTGATTTCATCGTTAACTGATTTCATCTTCATTTAATTGATTTCATCGTTAACTGATTTCATCGTTAACTGATTTCATCGTTAACTGATTTCATCTTCATTTAACTGATTTCATCGTTAACTGATTTCATCGTTAACTGATTTCATCTTCATTTAACTGATTTCATTTTCATTCTTCATTTAACTGATTTCATCGTTAACTGATTTCATCTTCATTTAATTGATTTCATCGTTAACTGATTTCATCGTTAACTGATTTCATCGTTAACTGATTTCATCTTCATTTAACTGATTTCATCGTTAACTGATTTCATCGTTAACTGATTTCATCGTTAACTGATTTCATCTTCATTTAACTGATTTCATCGTTAACTGATTTCATCGTTAACTGATTTCATCTTCATTTAACTGATTTCATCGTTAACTGATTTCATCGTTAATTGATTTCATCGTTAACTGATTTCATTTTCATTCTTCATTTAACTGATTTCATCGTTAACTGATTTCATCGTTAACTGATTTCATCTTCATTTAACTGATTTCATCGTTAACTGATTTCATCGTTAATTGATTTCATCGTTAACTGATTTCATCTTCATTCTTCATTTAACTGATTTCATCGTTAACTGATTTCATCTTCATTTAACTGATTTCATCGTTAACTGATTTCATCGTTAACTGATTTCATCGTTAACTGATTTCATCTTCATTTAACTGATTTCATCGTTAACTGATTTCATCTTCATTCTTCATTTAACTGATTTCATCGTTAACTGATTTCATCGTTAACTGATTTCATCTTCATTTAACTGATTTCATCGTTAATTGATTTCATCGTTAACTGATTTCATCGTTAACTGATTTCATCTTCATTTAATTGATTTCATCGTTAACTGATTTCATCGTTAACTGATTTCATCGTTAACTGATTTCATCTTCATTTAACTGATTTCATCGTTAACTGATTTCATCGTTAACTGATTTCATCTTCATTTAACTGATTTCATCGTTAACTGATTTCATCGTTAACTGATTTCATCTTCATTTAACTGATTTCATCGTTAACTGATTTCATCGTTAATTGATTTCATCGTTAACTGATTTCATTTTCATTCTTCATTTAACTGATTTCATCGTTAACTGATTTCATCGTTAACTGATTTCATCTTCATTTAACTGATTTCATCGTTAACTGATTTCATCGTTAATTGATTTCATCGTTAACTGATTTCATCTTCATTCTTCATTTAACTGATTTCATCGTTAACTGATTTCATCTTCATTTAACTGATTTCATCGTTAACTGATTTCATCGTTAACTGATTTCATCGTTAACTGATTTCATCTTCATTTAACTGATTTCATCGTTAACTGATTTCATCTTCATTCTTCATTTAACTGATTTCATCTTTAACTGATTTCATCGTTAACTGATTTCATCTTCATTTAACTGATTTCATCGTTAATTGATTTCATCGTTAACTGATTTCATCGTTAACTGATTTCATCTTCATTTAACTGATTTCATCGTTAACTGATTTCATCGTTAACTGATTTCATCTTTAACTGATTTCATCTTCATTTAACTGATTTCATCGTTAACTGATTTCATCGTTAACTGATTTCATCGTTAACTGATTTCATCGTTAACTGATTTCATCTTCATTTAACTGATTTCATTGTTAACTGATTTCATCGTTAACTGATTTCATCTTCATTTAACTGATTTCATCGTTAACTGATTTCATCGTTAACTGATTTCATCGTTAACTGATTTCATCTTCATTTAACTGATTTCATTTTCATTCTTCATTTAACTGATTTCATCGTTAACTGATTTCATCTTCATTTAACTGATTTCATCGTTAACTGATTTCATCGTTAACTGATTTCATCTTCATTTAACTGATTTCATCGTTAACTGATTTCATCTTCATTTAATTGATTTCATCGTTAACTGATTTCATCGTTAACTGATTTCATCGTTAACTGATTTCATCTTCATTTAACTGATTTCATCGTTAACTGATTTCATCGTTAACTGATTTCATCTTCATTTAACTGATTTCATTTTCATTCTTCATTTAACTGATTTCATCGTTAACTGATTTCATCTTCATTTAATTGATTTCATCGTTAACTGATTTCATCGTTAACTGATTTCATCGTTAACTGATTTCATCTTCATTTAACTGATTTCATCGTTAACTGATTTCATCGTTAACTGATTTCATCTTCATTTAACTGATTTCATCGTTAACTGATTTCATCGTTAATTGATTTCATCGTTAACTGATTTCATTTTCATTCTTCATTTAACTGATTTCATCGTTAACTGATTTCATCGTTAACTGATTTCATCTTCATTTAACTGATTTCATCGTTAACTGATTTCATCGTTAACTGATTTCATCTTCATTTAACTGATTTCATCGTTAACTGATTTCATCGTTAATTGATTTCATCGTTAACTGATTTCATTTTCATTCTTCATTTAACTGATTTCATCGTTAACTGATTTCATCGTTAACTGATTTCATCTTCATTTAACTGATTTCATTTTCATTCTTCATTTAACTGATTTCATCGTTAACTGATTTCATCTTCATTTAACTGATTTCATCGTTAACTGATTTCATCGTTAACTGATTTCATCGTTAACTGATTTCATCTTTAACTGATTTCATCGTTAACTGATTTCATCTTCATTTAACTGATTTCATCGTTAACTGATTTCATCTTCATTTAATTGATTTCATCGTTAACTGATTTCATCGTTAACTGATTTCATCGTTAACTGATTTCATCTTCATTTAACTGATTTCATCGTTAACTGATTTCATCGTTAACTGATTTCATCTTCATTTAACTGATTTCATTTTCATTCTTCATTTAACTGATTTCATCGTTAACTGATTTCATCTTCATTTAATTGATTTCATCGTTAACTGATTTCATCGTTAACTGATTTCATCGTTAACTGATTTCATCTTCATTTAACTGATTTCATCGTTAACTGATTTCATCGTTAACTGATTTCATCGTTAACTGATTTCATCTTCATTTAACTGATTTCATCGTTAACTGATTTCATCTTCATTTAACTGATTTCATCGTTAACTGATTTCATCGTTAATTGATTTCATCGTTAACTGATTTCATTTTCATTCTTCATTTAACTGATTTCATCGTTAACTGATTTCATCGTTAACTGATTTCATCTTCATTTAACTGATTTCATCGTTAACTGATTTCATCGTTAATTGATTTCATCGTTAACTGATTTCATCTTCATTCTTCATTTAACTGATTTCATCGTTAACTGATTTCATCTTCATTTAACTGATTTCATCGTTAACTGATTTCATCGTTAACTGATTTCATCTTCATTTAACTGATTTCATCGTTAACTGATTTCATCTTCATTCTTCATTTAACTGATTTCATCTTTAACTGATTTCATCGTTAACTGATTTCATCTTCATTTAACTGATTTCATCGTTAATTGATTTCATCGTTAACTGATTTCATCGTTAACTGATTTCATCGTTAACTGATTTCATCTTCATTTAACTGATTTCATCGTTAATTGATTTCATCGTTAACTGATTTCATCGTTAATTGATTTCATCGTTAACTGATTTCATCTTCATTTAACTGATTTCATCGTTAACTGATTTCATCTTCATTCTTCATTTAACTGATTTCATCTTTAACTGATTTCATCGTTAACTGATTTCATCTTCATTTAACTGATTTCATCGTTAATTGATTTCATCGTTAACTGATTTCATCGTTAATTGATTTCATCGTTAACTGATTTCATCTTCATTTAACTGATTTCATCGTTAACTGATTTCATCTTCATTCTTCATTTAACTGATTTCATCTTTAACTGATTTCATCGTTAACTGATTTCATCTTCATTTAACTGATTTCATCGTTAATTGATTTCATCGTTAACTGATTTCATCGTTAACTGATTTCATCTTCATTTAACTGATTTCATCGTTAACTGATTTCATCGTTAACTGATTTCATCTTTAACTGATTTCATCTTCATTTAACTGATTTCATCGTTAACTGATTTCATCGTTAACTGATTTCATCGTTAACTAATTTCATCTTCATTTAACTGATTTCATCTTCATTTAACTGATTTCATCGTTAACTGATTTCATCGTTAACTGATTTCATCTTCATTTAATTGATTTCATCGTTAACTGATTTCATCGTTAACTGATTTCATCGTTAACTGATTTCATCTTCATTTAACTGATTTCATCGTTAACTGATTTCATCGTTAACTGATTTCATCGTTAACTGATTTCATCTTCATTTAACTGATTTCATCGTTAACTGATTTCATCGTTAACTGATTTCATCTTCATTTAACTGATTTCATCGTTAACTGATTTCATCGTTAATTGATTTCATCGTTAACTGATTTCATTTTCATTCTTCATTTAACTGATTTCATCGTTAACTGATTTCATCGTTAACTGATTTCATCTTCATTTAACTGATTTCATCGTTAACTGATTTCATCGTTAATTGATTTCATCGTTAACTGATTTCATCTTCATTCTTCATTTAACTGATTTCATCGTTAACTGATTTCATCTTCATTTAACTGATTTCATCGTTAACTGATTTCATCGTTAACTGATTTCATCGTTAACTGATTTCATCTTCATTTAACTGATTTCATCGTTAACTGATTTCATCTTCATTCTTCATTTAACTGATTTCATCTTTAACTGATTTCATCGTTAACTGATTTCATCTTCATTTAACTGATTTCATCGTTAATTGATTTCATCGTTAACTGATTTCATCGTTAACTGATTTCATCTTCATTTAACTGATTTCATCGTTAACTGATTTCATCGTTAACTGATTTCATCTTTAACTGATTTCATCTTCATTTAACTGATTTCATCGTTAACTGATTTCATCGTTAACTGATTTCATCGTTAACTGATTTCATCTTCATTTAACTGATTTCATTGTTAACTGATTTCATCGTTAACTGATTTCATCTTCATTTAACTGATTTCATCGTTAACTGATTTCATCGTTAACTGATTTCATCGTTAACTGATTTCATCTTCATTTAACTGATTTCATTTTCATTCTTCATTTAACTGATTTCATCGTTAACTGATTTCATCTTCATTTAACTGATTTCATCGTTAACTGATTTCATCGTTAACTGATTTCATCGTTAACTGATTTCATCTTTAACTGATTTCATCGTTAACTGATTTCATCTTCATTTAACTGATTTCATCGTTAACTGATTTCATCTTCATTTAATTGATTTCATCGTTAACTGATTTCATCGTTAACTGATTTCATCGTTAACTGATTTCATCTTCATTTAACTGATTTCATCGTTAACTGATTTAATCGTTAACTGATTTCATCTTCATTTAACTGATTTCATTTTCATTCTTCATTTAACTGATTTCATCGTTAACTGATTTCATCTTCATTTAATTGATTTCATCGTTAACTGATTTCATCGTTAACTGATTTCATCGTTAACTGATTTCATCTTCATTTAACTGATTTCATCGTTAACTGATTTCATCGTTAACTGATTTCATCTTCATTTAACTGATTTCATCGTTAACTGATTTCATCGTTAATTGATTTCATCGTTAACTGATTTCATCTTCATTCTTCATTTAACTGATTTCATCGTTAACTGATTTCATCTTCATTTAACTGATTTCATCGTTAACTGATTTCATCGTTAAGTGATTTCATCGTTAACTGATTTCATCGTTAACTGATTTCATCTTCATTTAACTGATTTCATTGTTAACTGATTTCATCGTTAACTGATTTCATCTTCATTTAACTGATTTCATCGTTAACTGATTTCATCGTTAACTGATTTCATCGTTAACTGATTTCATCTTCATTTAACTGATTTCATTTTCATTCTTCATTTAACTGATTTCATCGTTAACTGATTTCATCTTCATTTAACTGATTTCATCGTTAACTGATTTCATCGTTAACTGATTTCATCGTTAACTGATTTCATCTTTAACTGATTTCATCGTTAACTGATTTCATCTTCATTTAACTGATTTCATCGTTAACTGATTTCATCTTCATTTAATTGATTTCATCGTTAACTGATTTCATCGTTAACTGATTTCATCGTTAACTGATTTCATCTTCATTTAACTGATTTCATCGTTAACTGATTTCATCGTTAACTGATTTCATCTTCATTTAACTGATTTCATTTTCATTCTTCATTTAACTGATTTCATCGTTAACTGATTTCATCTTCATTTAATTGATTTCATCGTTAACTGATTTCATCGTTAACTGATTTCATCGTTAACTGATTTCATCTTCATTTAACTGATTTCATCGTTAACTGATTTCATCGTTAACTGATTTCATCGTTAACTGATTTCATCTTCATTTAACTGATTTCATCGTTAACTGATTTCATCGTTAACTGATTTCATCTTCATTTAACTGATTTCATCGTTAACTGATTTCATCGTTAATTGATTTCATCGTTAACTGATTTCATTTTCATTCTTCATTTAACTGATTTCATCGTTAACTGATTTCATCGTTAACTGATTTCATCTTCATTTAACTGATTTCATCGTTAACTGATTTCATCGTTAATTGATTTCATCGTTAACTGATTTCATCTTCATTCTTCATTTAACTGATTTCATCGTTAACTGATTTCATCTTCATTTAACTGATTTCATCGTTAACTGATTTCATCGTTAACTGATTTCATCGTTAACTGATTTCATCTTCATTTAACTGATTTCATCTTTAACTGATTTCATCGTTAACTGATTTCATCTTCATTTAACTGATTTCATCGTTAATTGATTTCATCGTTAACTGATTTCATCGTTAACTGATTTCATCTTCATTTAACTGATTTCATCGTTAATTGATTTCATCGTTAACTGATTTCATCGTTAATTGATTTCATCGTTAACTGATTTCATCTTCATTTAACTGATTTCATCGTTAACTGATTTCATCTTCATTCTTCATTTAACTGATTTCATCTTTAACTGATTTCATCGTTAACTGATTTCATCTTCATTTAACTGATTTCATCGTTAATTGATTTCATCGTTAACTGATTTCATCGTTAATTGATTTCATCGTTAACTGATTTCATCTTCATTTAACTGATTTCATCGTTAACTGATTTCATCTTCATTCTTCATTTAACTGATTTCATCTTTAACTGATTTCATCGTTAACTGATTTCATCTTCATTTAACTGATTTCATCGTTAATTGATTTCATCGTTAACTGATTTCATCGTTAACTGATTTCATCTTCATTTAACTGATTTCATCGTTAACTGATTTCATCGTTAACTGATTTCATCTTTAACTGATTTCATCTTCATTTAACTGATTTCATCGTTAACTGATTTCATCGTTAACTGATTTCATCGTTAACTGATTTCATCTTCATTTAACTGATTTCATCTTCATTTAACTGATTTCATCGTTAACTGATTTCATCGTTAACTGATTTCATCTTCATTTAATTGATTTCATCGTTAACTGATTTCATCGTTAACTGATTTCATCGTTAACTGATTTCATCTTCATTTAACTGATTTCATCGTTAACTGATTTCATCTTCATTTAACTGATTTCATCGTTAACTGATTTCATCGTTAACTGATTTCATCTTCATTTAACTGATTTCATCGTTAACTGATTTCATCGTTAATTGATTTCATCGTTAACTGATTTCATTTTCATTCTTCATTTAACTGATTTCATCGTTAACTGATTTCATCGTTAACTGATTTCATCTTCATTTAACTGATTTCATCGTTAACTGATTTCATCGTTAATTGATTTCATCGTTAACTGATTTCATCTTCATTCTTCATTTAACTGATTTCATCGTTAACTGATTTCATCTTCATTTAACTGATTTCATCGTTAACTGATTTCATCGTTAACTGATTTCATCGTTAACTGATTTCATCTTCATTTAACTGATTTCATCGTTAACTGATTTCATCTTCATTCTTCATTTAATTGATTTCATCGTTAACTGATTTCATCTTCATTCTTCATTTAACTGATTTCATCGTTAACTGATTTCATCTTCATTTAACTGATTTCATCGTTAACTGATTTCATCGTTAACTGATTTCATCTTCATTTAACTGATTTCATCTTCATTTAACTGATTTCATCGTTAATTGATTTCATCGTTAACTGATTTCATCGTTAACTGATTTCATCTTCATTTAACTGATTTCATCGTTAACTGATTTCATCTTTAACTGATTTCATCTTCATTTAACTGATTTCATCGTTAACTGATTTCATCGTTAACTGATTTCATCGTTAACTGATTTCATCGTTAACTGATTTCATCGTTAACTGATTTCATCTTCATTTAACTGATTTCATTGTTAACTGATTTCATCGTTAACTGATTTCATCGTTAACTGATTTCATCGTTAACTGATTTCATCGTTAACTGATTTCATCTTCATTTAACTGATTTCATTTTCATTCTTCATTTAACTGATTTCATCGTTAACTGATTTCATCTTCATTTAACTGATTTCATCGTTAACTGATTTCATCGTTAACTGATTTAATCTTTAACTGATTTCATCGTTAACTGATTTCATCTTCATTTAACTGATTTCATCGTTAACTGATTTCATCTTCATTTAATTGATTTCATCGTTAACTGATTTCATCGTTAACTGATTTCATCGTTAACTGATTTCATCTTCATTTAACTGATTTCATCGTTAACTGATTTCATCGTTAACTGATTTCATCTTCATTTAACTGATTTCATTTTCATTCTTCATTTAACTGATTTCATCGTTAACTGATTTCATCTTCATTTAATTGATTTCATCGTTAACTGATTTCATCGTTAACTGATTTCATCGTTAACTGATTTCATCTTCATTTAACTGATTTCATCGTTAACTGATTTCATCGTTAACTGATTTCATCTTCATTTAACTGATTTCATCGTTAACTGATCTCATCGTTAATTGATTTCATCGTTAACTGATTTCATTTTCATTCTTCATTTAACTGATTTCATCGTTAACTGATTTCATCGTTAACTGATTTCATCTTCATTTAACTGATTTCATCGTTAACTGATTTCATCGTTAACTGATTTCATCTTCATTTAACTGATTTCATCGTTAACTGATTTCATCGTTAATTGATTTCATCGTTAACTGATTTCATTTTCATTCTTCATTTAACTGATTTCATCGTTAACTGATTTCATCGTTAACTGATTTCATCTTCATTTAACTGATTTCATCGTTAACTGATTTCATCGTTAATTGATTTCATCGTTAACTGATTTCATCTTCATTCTTCATTTAACTGATTTCATCGTTAACTGATTTCATCTTCATTTAACTGATTTCATCGTTAACTGATTTCATCGTTAACTGATTTCATCGTTAACTGATTTCATCTTCATTTAACTGATTTCATCGTTAACTGATTTCATCTTCATTCTTCATTTAACTGATTTCATCTTTAACTGATTTCATCGTTAACTGATTTCATCTTCATTTAACTGATTTCATCGTTAATTGATTTCATCGTTAACTGATTTCATCGTTAACTGATTTCATCTTCATTTAACTGATTTCATCGTTAACTGATTTCATCGTTAACTGATTTCATCTTTAACTGATTTCATCTTCATTTAACTGATTTCATCGTTAACTGATTTCATCGTTAACTGATTTCATCGTTAACTGATTTCATCTTCATTTAACTGATTTCATTGTTAACTGATTTCATCGTTAACTGATTTCATCTTCATTTAACTGATTTCATCGTTAACTGATTTCATCGTTAACTGATTTCATCGTTAACTGATTTCATCTTCATTTAACTGATTTCATTTTCATTCTTCATTTAACTGATTTCATCGTTAACTGATTTCATCTTCATTTAACTGATTTCATCGTTAACTGATTTCATCGTTAACTGATTTCATCGTTAACTGATTTCATCTTCATTTAACTGATTTCATTTTCATTCTTCATTTAACTGATTTCATCGTTAACTGATTTCATCTTCATTTAACTGATTTCATCGTTAACTGATTTCATCGTTAACTGATTTCATCGTTAACTGATTTCATCTTTAACTGATTTCATCGTTAACTGATTTCATCTTCATTTAACTGATTTCATCGTTAACTGATTTCATCTTCATTTAATTGATTTCATCGTTAACTGATTTCATCGTTAACTGATTTCATCGTTAACTGATTTCATCTTCATTTAACTGATTTCATCGTTAACTGATTTCATCGTTAACTGATTTCATCTTCATTTAACTGATTTCATTTTCATTCTTCATTTAACTGATTTCATCGTTAACTGATTTCATCTTCATTTAACTGATTTCATCGTTAACTGATTTCATCGTTAACTGATTTCATCGTTAACTGATTTCATCTTCATTTAACTGATTTCATTTTCATTCTTCATTTAACTGATTTCATCGTTAACTGATTTCATCTTCATTTAACTGATTTCATCGTTAACTGATTTCATCGTTAACTGATTTCATCTTCATTTAACTGATTTCATTGTTAACTGATTTCATCGTTAACTGATTTCATCTTCATTTAACTGATTTCATCGTTAACTGATTTCATCGTTAACTGATTTCATCGTTAACTGATTTCATCTTCATTTAACTGATTTCATCGTTAACTGATTTCATCGTTAATTGATTTCATCGTTAACTGATTTCATTTTCATTCTTCATTTAACTGATTTCATCGTTAACTGATTTCATCGTTAACTGATTTCATCTTCATTTAACTGATTTCATCGTTAACTGATTTCATCGTTAATTGATTTCATCGTTAACTGATTTCATCTTCATTTAACTGATTTCATCGTTAATTGATTTCATCGTTAACTGATTTCATCGTTAACTGATTTCATCGTTAACTGATTTCATCTTCATTCTTCATTTAACTGATTTCATCTTTAACTGATTTCATCGTTAACTGATTTCATCTTCATTTAACTGATTTCATCGTTAATTGATTTCATCGTTAACTGATTTCATCGTTAATTGATTTCATCGTTAACTGATTTCATCTTCATTTAACTGATTTCATCGTTAACTGATTTCATCTTCATTCTTCATTTAACTGATTTCATCTTTAACTGATTTCATCGTTAACTGATTTCATCTTCATTTAACTGATTTCATCGTTAATTGATTTCATCGTTAACTGATTTCATCGTTAACTGATTTCATCTTCATTTAACTGATTTCATCGTTAACTGATTTCATCGTTAACTGATTTCATCTTTAACTGATTTCATCTTCATTTAACTGATTTCATCGTTAACTGATTTCATCGTTAACTGATTTCATCGTTAACTGATTTCATCTTCATTTAACTGATTTCATCTTCATTTAACTGATTTCATCGTTAACTGATTTCATCGTTAACTGATTTCATCTTCATTTAATTGATTTCATCGTTAACTGATTTCATCGTTAACTGATTTCATCGTTAACTGATTTCATCTTCATTTAACTGATTTCATCGTTAACTGATTTCATCGTTAACTGATTTCATCTTCATTTAACTGATTTCATCGTTAACTGATTTCATCGTTAACTGATTTCATCTTCATTTAACTGATTTCATCGTTAACTGATTTCATCGTTAATTGATTTCATCGTTAACTGATTTCATTTTCATTCTTCATTTAACTGATTTCATCGTTAACTGATTTCATCGTTAACTGATTTCATCTTCATTTAACTGATTTCATCGTTAACTGATTTCATCGTTAATTGATTTCATCGTTAACTGATTTCATCTTCATTCTTCATTTAACTGATTTCATCGTTAACTGATTTCATCTTCATTTAACTGATTTCATCGTTAACTGATTTCATCGTTAACTGATTTCATCGTTAACTGATTTCATCGTTAACTGATTTCATCTTCATTTAACTGATTTCATCGTTAACTGATTTCATCTTCATTCTTCATTTAACTGATTTCATCTTTAACTGATTTCATCGTTAACTGATTTCATCTTCATTTAACTGATTTCATCGTTAATTGATTTCATCGTTAACTGATTTCATCGTTAACTGATTTCATCTTCATTTAACTGATTTCATCGTTAACTGATTTCATCGTTAACTGATTTCATCTTTAACTGATTTCATCTTCATTTAACTGATTTCATCGTTAACTGATTTCATCGTTAACTGATTTCATCTTCATTTAACTGATTTCATTGTTAACTGATTTCATCGTTAACTGATTTCATCTTCATTTAACTGATTTCATCGTTAACTGATTTCATCGTTAACTGATTTCATCGTTAACTGATTTCATCTTCATTTAACTGATTTCATTTTCATTCTTCATTTAACTGATTTCATCGTTAACTGATTTCATCTTCATTTAACTGATTTCATCGTTAACTGATTTCATCGTTAACTGATTTCATCGTTAACTGATTTCATCTTTAACTGATTTCATCGTTAACTGATTTCATCTTCATTTAACTGATTTCATCGTTAACTGATTTCATCTTCATTTAACTGATTTCATTGTTAACTGATTTCATCGTTAACTGATTTCATCTTCATTTAACTGATTTCATCGTTAACTGATTTCATCGTTAACTGATTTCATCTTCATTTAACTGATTTCATTTTCATTCTTCATTTAACTGATTTCATCGTTAACTGATTTCATCTTCATTTAACTGATTTCATCGTTAACTGATTTCATCGTTAACTGATTTCATCTTTAACTGATTTCATCGTTAACTGATTTCATCTTCATTTAACTGATTTCATCGTTAACTGATTTCATCTTCATCTAATTGATTTCATCGTTAACTGATTTCATCGTTAACTGATTTCATCGTTAACTGATTTCATCTTCATTTAACTGATTTCATCGTTAACTGATTTCATCGTTAACTGATTTCATCTTCATTTAACTGATTTCATTTTCATTCTTCATTTAACTGATTTCATCGTTAACTGATTTCATCTTCATTTAATTGATTTCATCGTTAACTGATTTCATCGTTAACTGATTTCATCTTCATTTAACTGATTTCATCGTTAACTGATTTCATCGTTAACTGATTTCATCTTCATTTAACTGATTTCATCGTTAACTGATTTCATCGTTAATTGATTTCATCGTTAACTGATTTCATTTTCATTCTTCATTTAACTGATTTCATCGTTAACTGATTTCATCTTCATTTAACTGATTTCATCGTTAACTGATTTCATCGTTAACTGATTTCATCTTCATTTAACTGATTTCATCGTTAACTGATTTCATCGTTAACTGATTTCATCTTCATTTAACTGATTTCATTGTTAACTGATTTCATCGTTAACTGATTTCATCTTCATTTAACTGATTTCATCGTTAACTGATTTCATCGTTAACTGATTTCATCGTTAACTGATTTCATCTTCATTTAACTGATTTCATTTTCATTCTTCATTTAACTGATTTCATCGTTAACTGATTTCATCTTCATTTAACTGATTTCATCGTTAACTGATTTCATCGTTAACTGATTTCATCTTCATTTAACTGATTTCATTGTTAACTGATTTCATCGTTAACTGATTTCATCTTCATTTAACTGATTTCATCGTTAACTGATTTCATCGTTAACTGATTTCATCGTTAACTGATTTCATCTTCATTTAACTGATTTCATCGTTAACTGATTTCATCGTTAATTGATTTCATCGTTAACTGATTTCATTTTCATTCTTCATTTAACTGATTTCATCGTTAACTGATTTCATCGTTAACTGATTTCATCTTCATTTAACTGATTTCATCGTTAACTGATTTCATCGTTAACTGATTTCATCTTCATTCTTCATTTAACTGATTTCATCTTTAACTGATTTCATCGTTAACTGATTTCATCTTCATTTAACTGATTTCATCGTTAATTGATTTCATCGTTAACTGATTTCATCGTTAATTGATTTCATCGTTAACTGATTTCATCTTCATTTAACTGATTTCATCGTTAACTGATTTCATCTTCATTCTTCATTTAACTGATTTCATCTTTAACTGATTTCATCGTTAACTGATTTCATCTTCATTTAACTGATTTCATCGTTAATTGATTTCATCGTTAACTGATTTCATCGTTAACTGATTTCATCTTCATTTAACTGATTTCATCGTTAACTGATTTCATCGTTAACTGATTTCATCTTT
The DNA here is from genome assembly GCF_022749685.1 of Semicossyphus pulcher. Lineage (NCBI taxonomy): Eukaryota > Metazoa > Chordata > Actinopteri > Labriformes > Labridae > Semicossyphus > Semicossyphus pulcher. The sequence goes on from NW_027211749.1 coordinate 112,276, forward strand.
AACTGATTTCATCTTCATTTAACTGATTTCATCGTTAACTGATTTCATCGTTAACTGATTTCATCGTTAACTGATTTCATCTTCATTTAACTGATTTCATCTTCATTTAACTGATTTCATCGTTAACTGATTTCATCGTTAACTGATTTCATCTTCATTTAATTGATTTCATCGTTAACTGATTTCATCGTTAACTGATTTCATCGTTAACTGATTTCATCTTCATTTAACTGATTTCATCGTTAACTGATTTCATCGTTAACTGATTTCATCGTTAACTGATTTCATCTTCATTTAACTGATTTCATCGTTAACTGATTTCATCGTTAACTGATTTCATCTTCATTTAACTGATTTCATCGTTAACTGATTTCATCGTTAATTGATTTCATCGTTAACTGATTTCATTTTCATTCTTCATTTAACTGATTTCATCGTTAACTGATTTCATCGTTAACTGATTTCATCTTCATTTAACTGATTTCATCGTTAACTGATTTCATCGTTAATTGATTTCATCGTTAACTGATTTCATCTTCATTCTTCATTTAACTGATTTCATCGTTAACTGATTTCATCTTCATTTAACTGATTTCATCGTTAACTGATTTCATCGTTAACTGATTTCATCTTCATTTAACTGATTTCATCGTTAACTGATTTCATCTTCATTCTTCATTTAACTGATTTCATCTTTAACTGATTTCATCGTTAACTGATTTCATCTTCATTTAACTGATTTCATCGTTAATTGATTTCATCGTTAACTGATTTCATCGTTAACTGATTTCATCTTCATTTAACTGATTTCATCGTTAACTGATTTCATCGTTAACTGATTTCATCTTTAACTGATTTCATCTTCATTTAACTGATTTCATCGTTAACTGATTTCATCGTTAACTGATTTCATCTTCATTTAATTGATTTCATCGTTAACTGATTTCATCGTTAACTGATTTCATCGTTAACTGATTTCATCTTCATTTAACTGATTTCATCGTTAACTGATTTCATCGTTAACTGATTTCATCGTTAACTGATTTCATCTTCATTTAACTGATTTCATCGTTAACTGATTTCATCGTTAACTGATTTCATCTTCATTTAACTGATTTCATCGTTAACTGATTTCATCGTTAATTGATTTCATCGTTAACTGATTTCATTTTCATTCTTCATTTAACTGATTTCATCGTTAACTGATTTCATCGTTAACTGATTTCATCTTCATTTAACTGATTTCATCGTTAACTGATTTCATCGTTAATTGATTTCATCGTTAACTGATTTCATCTTCATTCTTCATTTAACTGATTTCATCGTTAACTGATTTCATCTTCATTTAACTGATTTCATCGTTAACTGATTTCATCGTTAACTGATTTCATCTTCATTTAACTGATTTCATCGTTAACTGATTTCATCTTCATTCTTCATTTAACTGATTTCATCTTTAACTGATTTCATCGTTAACTGATTTCATCTTCATTTAACTGATTTCATCGTTAATTGATTTCATCGTTAACTGATTTCATCGTTAACTGATTTCATCTTCATTTAACTGATTTCATCGTTAACTGATTTCATCGTTAACTGATTTCATCTTTAACTGATTTCATCTTCATTTAACTGATTTCATCGTTAACTGATTTCATCGTTAACTGATTTCATCGTTAACTGATTTCATCTTCATTTAACTGATTTCATTGTTAACTGATTTCATCGTTAACTGATTTCATCTTCATTTAACTGATTTCATCGTTAACTGATTTCATCGTTAACTGATTTCATCGTTAACTGATTTCATCTTCATTTAACTGATTTCATTTTCATTCTTCATTTAACTGATTTCATCGTTAACTGATTTCATCTTCATTTAACTGATTTCATCGTTAACTGATTTCATCGTTAACTGATTTCATCGTTAACTGATTTCATCTTTAACTGATTTCATCGTTAACTGATTTCATCTTCATTTAACTGATTTCATCGTTAACTGATTTCATCTTCATTTAATTGATTTCATCGTTAACTGATTTCATCGTTAACTGATTTCATCGTTAACTGATTTCATCTTCATTTAACTGATTTCATCGTTAACTGATTTCATCGTTAACTGATTTCATCTTCATTTAACTGATTTCATCGTTAACTGATTTCATCGTTAACTGATTTCATCTTCATTTAACTGATTTCATCGTTAACTGATTTCATCGTTAACTGATTTCATCGTTAACTGATTTCATCGTTAACTGATTTCATCTTCATTTAACTGATTTCATTGTTAACTGATTTCATCGTTAACTGATTTCATCTTCATTTAACTGATTTCATCGTTAACTGATTTCATCGTTAACTGATTTCATCGTTAACTGATTTCATCTTCATTTAACTGATTTCATTTTCATTCTTCATTTAACTGATTTCATCGTTAACTGATTTCATCTTCATTTAACTGATTTCATCGTTAACTGATTTCATCGTTAACTGATTTCATCGTTAACTGATTTCATCTTTAACTGATTTCATCGTTAACTGATTTCATCTTCATTTAACTGATTTCATCGTTAACTGATTTCATCTTCATTTAATTGATTTCATCGTTAACTGATTTCATCGTTAACTGATTTCATCGTTAACTGATTTCATCTTCATTTAACTGATTTCATCGTTAACTGATTTCATCGTTAACTGATTTCATCGTTAACTGATTTCATCTTCATTTAACTGATTTCATCGTTAACTGATTTCATCGTTAACTGATTTCATCTTCATTTAACTGATTTCATCGTTAACTGATTTCATCGTTAATTGATTTCATCGTTAACTGATTTCATTTTCATTCTTCATTTAACTGATTTCATCGTTAACTGATTTCATCGTTAACTGATTTCATCTTCATTTAACTGATTTCATCGTTAACTGATTTCATCGTTAATTGATTTCATCGTTAACTGATTTCATCTTCATTCTTCATTTAACTGATTTCATCGTTAACTGATTTCATCTTCATTTAACTGATTTCATCGTTAACTGATTTCATCGTTAACTGATTTCATCGTTAACTGATTTCATCGTTAACTGATTTCATCTTCATTCTTCATTTAACTGATTTCATCTTTAACTGATTTCATCGTTAACTGATTTCATCTTCATTTAACTGATTTCATCGTTAATTGATTTCATCGTTAACTGATTTCATCGTTAATTGATTTCATCGTTAACTGATTTCATCTTCATTTAACTGATTTCATCGTTAACTGATTTCATCTTCATTCTTCATTTAACTGATTTCATCTTTAACTGATTTCATCGTTAACTGATTTCATCTTCATTTAACTGATTTCATCGTTAATTGATTTCATCGTTAACTGATTTCATCGTTAATTGATTTCATCGTTAACTGATTTCATCTTCATTTAACTGATTTCATCGTTAACTGATTTCATCTTCATTCTTCATTTAACTGATTTCATCTTTAACTGATTTCATCGTTAACTGATTTCATCTTCATTTAACTGATTTCATCGTTAATTGATTTCATCGTTAACTGATTTCATCGTTAATTGATTTCATCGTTAACTGATTTCATCTTCATTTAACTGATTTCATCGTTAACTGATTTCATCTTCATTCTTCATTTAACTGATTTCATCTTTAACTGATTTCATCGTTAACTGATTTCATCTTCATTTAACTGATTTCATCGTTAACTGATTTCATCTTCATTTAATTGATTTCATCGTTAACTGATTTCATCGTTAACTGATTTCATCGTTAACTGATTTCATCTTCATTTAACTGATTTCATCGTTAACTGATTTCATCGTTAACTGATTTCATCTTCATTTAACTGATTTCATCGTTAACTGATTTCATCGTTAACTGATTTCATCTTCATTTAACTGATTTCATCGTTAACTGATTTCATCGTTAACTGATTTCATCGTTAACTGATTTCATCGTTAACTGATTTCATCTTCATTTAACTGATTTCATTGTTAACTGATTTCATCGTTAACTGATTTCATCTTCATTTAACTGATTTCATCGTTAACTGATTTCATCGTTAACTGATTTCATCGTTAACTGATTTCATCTTCATTTAACTGATTTCATTTTCATTCTTCATTTAACTGATTTCATCGTTAACTGATTTCATCTTCATTTAACTGATTTCATCGTTAACTGATTTCATCGTTAACTGATTTCATCGTTAACTGATTTCATCTTTAACTGATTTCATCGTTAACTGATTTCATCTTCATTTAACTGATTTCATCGTTAACTGATTTCATCTTCATTTAATTGATTTCATCGTTAACTGATTTCATCGTTAACTGATTTCATCGTTAACTGATTTCATCTTCATTTAACTGATTTCATCGTTAACTGATTTCATCGTTAACTGATTTCATCTTCATTTAACTGATTTCATTTTCATTCTTCATTTAACTGATTTCATCGTTAACTGATTTCATCTTCATTTAATTGATTTCATCGTTAACTGATTTCATCGTTAACTGATTTCATCGTTAACTGATTTCATCTTCATTTAACTGATTTCATCGTTAACTGATTTCATCGTTAACTGATTTCATCGTTAACTGATTTCATCTTCATTTAACTGATTTCATCGTTAACTGATTTCATCGTTAACTGATTTCATCTTCATTTAACTGATTTCATCGTTAACTGATTTCATCGTTAATTGATTTCATCGTTAACTGATTTCATTTTCATTCTTCATTTAACTGATTTCATCGTTAACTGATTTCATCGTTAACTGATTTCATCTTCATTTAACTGATTTCATCGTTAACTGATTTCATCGTTAATTGATTTCATCGTTAACTGATTTCATCTTCATTCTTCATTTAACTGATTTCATCGTTAACTGATTTCATCTTCATTTAACTGATTTCATCGTTAACTGATTTCATCGTTAACTGATTTCATCTTCATTTAACTGATTTCATCGTTAACTGATTTCATCTTCATTTAATTGATTTCATCGTTAACTGATTTCATCGTTAACTGATTTCATCGTTAACTGATTTCATCTTCATTTAACTGATTTCATCGTTAACTGATTTCATCGTTAACTGATTTCATCTTCATTTAACTGATTTCATTTTCATTCTTCATTTAACTGATTTCATCGTTAACTGATTTCATCTTCATTTAATTGATTTCATCGTTAACTGATTTCATCGTTAACTGATTTCATCTTCATTTAACTGATTTCATCGTTAACTGATTTCATCGTTAACTGATTTCATCTTCATTTAACTGATTTCATCGTTAACTGATTTCATCGTTAATTGATTTCATCGTTAACTGATTTCATTTTCATTCTTCATTTAACTGATTTCATCGTTAACTGATTTCATCGTTAACTGATTTCATCGTTAACTGATTTCATCTTCATTTAACTGATTTCATTTTCATTCTTCATTTAACTGATTTCATCGTTAACTGATTTCATCTTCATTTAACTGATTTCATCGTTAACTGATTTCATCGTTAACTGATTTCATCGTTAACTGATTTCATCGTTAACTGATTTCATCGTTAACTGATTTCATCTTCATTTAACTGATTTCATCGTTAACTGATTTCATCTTCATTTAATTGATTTCATCGTTAACTGATTTCATCGTTAACTGATTTCATCGTTAACTGATTTCATCTTCATTTAACTGATTTCATTGTTAACTGATTTCATCGTTAACTGATTTCATCTTCATTTAACTGATTTCATCGTTAACTGATTTCATCGTTAACTGATTTCATCGTTAACTGATTTCATCTTCATTTAACTGATTTCATTTTCATTCTTCATTTAACTGATTTCATCGTTAACTGATTTCATCTTCATTTAACTGATTTCATCGTTAACTGATTTCATCGTTAACTGATTTCATCGTTAACTGATTTCATCTTTAACTGATTTCATCGTTAACTGATTTCATCTTCATTTAACTGATTTCATCGTTAACTGATTTCATCTTCATTTAATTGATTTCATCGTTAACTGATTTCATCGTTAACTGATTTCATCGTTAACTGATTTCATCTTCATTTAACTGATTTCATCGTTAACTGATTTCATCGTTAACTGATTTCATCTTCATTTAACTGATTTCATTTTCATTCTTCATTTAACTGATTTCATCGTTAACTGATTTCATCTTCATTTAATTGATTTCATCGTTAACTGATTTCATCGTTAACTGATTTCATCGTTAACTGATTTCATCTTCATTTAACTGATTTCATCGTTAACTGATTTCATCGTTAACTGATTTCATCGTTAACTGATTTCATCTTCATTTAACTGATTTCATCGTTAACTGATTTCATCGTTAACTGATTTCATCTTCATTTAACTGATTTCATCGTTAACTGATTTCATCGTTAATTGATTTCATCGTTAACTGATTTCATTTTCATTCTTCATTTAACTGATTTCATCGTTAACTGATTTCATCGTTAACTGATTTCATCTTCATTTAACTGATTTCATCGTTAACTGATTTCATCGTTAATTGATTTCATCGTTAACTGATTTCATCTTCATTCTTCATTTAACTGATTTCATCGTTAACTGATTTCATCTTCATTTAACTGATTTCATCGTTAACTGATTTCATCGTTAACTGATTTCATCGTTAACTGATTTCATCTTCATTTAACTGATTTCATCGTTAACTGATTTCATCTTCATTCTTCATTTAACTGATTTCATCTTTAACTGATTTCATCGTTAACTGATTTCATCTTCATTTAACTGATTCCATCGTTAACTGATTTCATCGTTAACTGATTTCATCGTTAACTGATTTCATCTTCATTTAACTGATTTCATCGTTAATTGATTTCATCGTTAACTGATTTCATCGTTAATTGATTTCATCGTTAACTGATTTCATCTTCATTTAACTGATTTCATCGTTAACTGATTTCATCTTCATTCTTCATTTAACTGATTTCATCTTTAACTGATTTCATCGTTAACTGATTTCATCTTCATTTAACTGATTTCATCGTTAATTGATTTCATCGTTAACTGATTTCATCGTTAATTGATTTCATCGTTAACTGATTTCATCTTCATTTAACTGATTTCATCGTTAACTGATTTCATCTTCATTCTTCATTTAACTGATTTCATCTTTAACTGATTTCATCGTTAACTGATTTCATCTTCATTTAACTGATTTCATCGTTAATTGATTTCATCGTTAACTGATTTCATCGTTAACTGATTTCATCTTCATTTAACTGATTTCATCGTTAACTGATTTCATCGTTAACTGATTTCATCTTTAACTGATTTCATCTTCATTTAACTGATTTCATCGTTAACTGATTTCATCGTTAACTGATTTCATCGTTAACTGATTTCATCTTCATTTAACTGATTTCATCTTCATTTAACTGATTTCATCGTTAACTGATTTCATCGTTAACTGATTTCATCTTCATTTAATTGATTTCATCGTTAACTGATTTCATCGTTAACTGATTTCATCGTTAACTGATTTCATCTTCATTTAACTGATTTCATCGTTAACTGATTTCATCGTTAACTGATTTCATCTTCATTTAACTGATTTCATCGTTAACTGATTTCATCGTTAACTGATTTCATCTTCATTTAACTGATTTCATCGTTAACTGATTTCATCGTTAATTGATTTCATCGTTAACTGATTTCATTTTCATTCTTCATTTAACTGATTTCATCGTTAACTGATTTCATCGTTAACTGATTTCATCTTCATTTAACTGATTTCATCGTTAACTGATTTCATCGTTAATTGATTTCATCGTTAACTGATTTCATCTTCATTCTTCATTTAACTGATTTCATCGTTAACTGATTTCATCTTCATTTAACTGATTTCATCGTTAACTGATTTCATCGTTAACTGATTTCATCGTTAACTGATTTCATCTTCATTTAACTGATTTCATCGTTAACTGATTTCATCTTCATTCTTCATTTAACTGATTTCATCTTTAACTGATTTCATCGTTAACTGATTTCATCTTCATTTAACTGATTTCATCGTTAATTGATTTCATCGTTAACTGATTTCATCGTTAACTGATTTCATCTTCATTTAACTGATTTCATCGTTAACTGATTTCATCGTTAACTGATTTCATCGTTAACTGATTTCATCGTTAACTGATTTCATCTTCATTTAACTGATTTCATTGTTAACTGATTTCATCGTTAACTGATTTCATCTTCATTTAACTGATTTCATCGTTAACTGATTTCATCGTTAACTGATTTCATCGTTAACTGATTTCATCTTCATTTAACTGATTTCATTTTCATTCTTCATTTAACTGATTTCATCGTTAACTGATTTCATCTTCATTTAACTGATTTCATCGTTAACTGATTTCATCTTCATTTAACTGATTTCATCGTTAACTGATTTCATCTTCATTTAATTGATTTCATCGTTAACTGATTTCATCGTTAACTGATTTCATCGTTAACTGATTTCATCTTCATTTAACTGATTTCATCGTTAACTGATTTCATCGTTAACTGATTTCATCTTCATTTAACTGATTTCATTTTCATTCTTCATTTAACTGATTTCATCGTTAACTGATTTCATCTTCATTTAATTGATTTCATCGTTAACTGATTTCATCGTTAACTGATTTCATCGTTAACTGATTTCATCTTCATTTAACTGATTTCATCGTTAACTGATTTCATCGTTAACTGATTTCATCTTCATTTAACTGATTTCATCGTTAACTGATTTCATCGTTAATTGATTTCATCGTTAACTGATTTCATTTTCATTCTTCATTTAACTGATTTCATCGTTAACTGATTTCATCGTTAACTGATTTCATCTTCATTTAACTGATTTCATCGTTAACTGATTTCATCGTTAACTGATTTCATCTTCATTTAACTGATTTCATCGTTAACTGATTTCATCGTTAATTGATTTCATCGTTAACTGATTTCATTTTCATTCTTCATTTAACTGATTTCATCGTTAACTGATTTCATCGTTAACTGATTTCATCTTCATTTAACTGATTTCATCGTTAACTGATTTCATCGTTAATTGATTTCATCGTTAACTGATTTCATCTTCATTCTTCATTTAACTGATTTCATCGTTAACTGATTTCATCTTCATTTAACTGATTTCATCGTTAACTGATTTCATCGTTAACTGATTTCATCGTTAACTGATTTCATCTTCATTTAACTGATTTCATCGTTAACTGATTTCATCTTCATTCTTCATTTAACTGATTTCATCTTTAACTGATTTCATCGTTAACTGATTTCATCTTCATTTAACTGATTTCATCGTTAATTGATTTCATCGTTAACTGATTTCATCGTTAACTGATTTCATCTTTAACTGATTTCATCTTCATTTAACTGATTTCATCGTTAACTGATTTCATCGTTAACTGATTTCATCGTTAACTGATTTCATCGTTAACTGATTTCATCTTCATTTAACTGATTTCATTGTTAACTGATTTCATCGTTAACTGATTTCATCTTCATTTAACTGATTTCATCGTTAACTGATTTCATCGTTAACTGATTTCATCGTTAACTGATTTCATCTTCATTTAACTGATTTCATTTTCATTCTTCATTTAACTGATTTCATCGTTAACTGATTTCATCTTCATTTAACTGATTTCATCGTTAACTGATTTCATCGTTAACTGATTTCATCGTTAACTGATTTCATCTTTAACTGATTTCATCGTTAACTGATTTCATCTTCATTTAACTGATTTCGTCGTTAACTGATTTCATCTTCATTTAATTGATTTCATCGTTAACTGATTTCATCGTTAACTGATTTCATCGTTAACTGATTTCATCTTCATTTAACTGATTTCATCGTTAACTGATTTCATCTTCATTTAACTGATTTCATTTTCATTCTTCATTTAACTGATTTCATCGTTAACTGATTTCATCTTCATTTAATTGATTTCATCGTTAACTGATTTCATCGTTAACTGATTTCATCTTCATTTAACTGATTTCATCGTTAACTGATTTCATCGTTAACTGATTTCATCTTCATTTAACTGATTTCATCGTTAACTGATTTCATCGTTAATTGATTTCATCGTTAACTGATTTCATTTTCATTCTTCATTTAACTGATTTCATCGTTAACTGATTTCATCTTCATTTAACTGATTTCATCGTTAACTGATTTCATCGTTAACTGATTTCATCTTCATTTAACTGATTTCATCGTTAACTGATTTCATCGTTAACTGATTTCATCGTTAACTGATTTCATCTTCATTTAACTGATTTCATTGTTAACTGATTTCATCGTTAACTGATTTCATCTTCATTTAACTGATTTCATCGTTAACTGATTTCATCGTTAACTGATTTCATCGTTAACTGATTTCATCTTCATTTAACTGATTTCATTTTCATTCTTCATTTAACTGATTTCATCGTTAACTGATTTCATCTTCATTTAACTGATTTCATCGTTAACTGATTTCATCGTTAACTGATTTCATCTTCATTTAACTGATTTCATTGTTAACTGATTTCATCGTTAACTGATTTCATCTTCATTTAACTGATTTCATCGTTAACTGATTTCATCGTTAACTGATTTCATCGTTAACTGATTTCATCTTCATTTAACTGATTTCATCGTTAACTGATTTCATCGTTAATTGATTTCATCGTTAACTGATTTCATTTTCATTCTTCATTTAACTGATTTCATCGTTAACTGATTTCATCGTTAACTGATTTCATCTTCATTTAACTGATTTCATCGTTAACTGATTTCATCGTTAACTGATTTCATCTTCATTCTTCATTTAACTGATTTCATCTTTAACTGATTTCATCGTTAACTGATTTCATCTTCATTTAACTGATTTCATCGTTAATTGATTTCATCGTTAACTGATTTCATCGTTAACTGATTTCATCGTTAACTGATTTCATCTTCATTTAACTGATTTCATCGTTAACTGATTTCATCTTCATTCTTCATTTAACTGATTTCATCTTTAACTGATTTCATCATTAACTGATTTCATCTTCATTTAACTGATTTCATCGTTAATTGATTTCATCGTTAACTGATTTCATCGTTAACTGATTTCATCTTCATTTAACTGATTTCATCGTTAACTGATTTCATCGTTAACTGATTTCATCTTTAACTGATTTCATCTTCATTTAACTGATTTCATCGTTAACTGATTTCATCGTTAACTGATTTCATCGTTAACTGATTTCATCTTCATTTAACTGATTTCATCTTCATTTAACTGATTTCATCGTTAACTGATTTCATCGTTAACTGATTTCATCTTCATTTAACTGATTTCATCGTTAACTGATTTCATCGTTAATTGATTTCATCGTTAACTGATTTCATCTTCATTCTTCATTTAACTGATTTCATCGTTAACTGATTTCATCTTCATTTAACTGATTTCATCGTTAACTGATTTCATCGTTAACTGATTTCATCGTTAACTGATTTCATCTTCATTTAACTGATTTCATCGTTAACTGATTTCATCTTCATTCTTCATTTAACTGATTTCATCTTTAACTGATTTCATCGTTAACTGATTTCATCTTCATTTAACTGATTTCATCGTTAATTGATTTCATCGTTAACTGATTTCATCGTTAACTGATTTCATCGTTAACTGATTTCATCGTTAACTGATTTCATCTTTAACTGATTTCATCTTCATTTAACTGATTTCATCGTTAACTGATTTCATCGTTAACTGATTTCATCTTCATTTAACTGATTTCATTGTTAACTGATTTCATCGTTAACTGATTTCATCTTCATTTAACTGATTTCATCGTTAACTGATTTCATCGTTAACTGATTTCATCGTTAACTGATTTCATCTTCATTTAACTGATTTCATTTTCATTCTTCATTTAACTGATTTCATCGTTAACTGATTTCATCTTCATTTAACTGATTTCATCGTTAACTGATTTCATCGTTAACTGATTTCATCGTTAACTGATTTCATCTTTAACTGATTTCATCGTTAACTGATTTCATCTTCATTTAACTGATTTCATCGTTAACTGATTTCATCTTCATTTAATTGATTTCATCGTTAACTGATTTCATCGTTAACTGATTTCATCTTCATTTAACTGATTTCATCGTTAACTGATTTCATCTTCATTTAACTGATTTCATCGTTAACTGATTTCATCGTTAACTGATTTCATCTTCATTTAACTGATTTCATCGTTAACTGATTTCATCGTTAACTGATTTCATCGTTAACTGATTTCATCTTCATTTAACTGATTTCATTGTTAACTGATTTCATCGTTAACTGATTTCATCTTCATTTAACTGATTTCATCGTTAACTGATTTCATCGTTAACTGATTTCATCGTTAACTGATTTCATCTTCATTTAACTGATTTCATTTTCATTCTTCATTTAACTGATTTCATCGTTAACTGATTTCATCTTCATTTTTAACTGATTTCATCGTTAACTGATTTCATCGTTAACTGATTTCATCGTTAACTGATTTCATCTTTAACTGATTTCATCGTTAACTGATTTCATCTTCATTTAACTGATTTCATTGTTAACTGATTTCATCTTCATTTAATTGATTTCATCGTTAACTGATTTCATCGTTAACTGATTTCATCGTTAACTGATTTCATCGTTAACTGATTTCATCTTCATTTAACTGATTTCATCGTTAACTGATTTCATCGTTAACTGATTTCATCTTCATTTAACTGATTTCATTTTCATTCTTCATTTAACTGATTTCATCGTTAACTGATTTCATCTTCATTTAATTGATTTCATCGTTAACTGATTTCATCGTTAACTGATTTCATCGTTAACTGATTTCATCTTCATTTAACTGATTTCATCGTTAACTGATTTCATCGTTAACTGATTTCATCTTCATTTAACTGATTTCATCGTTAACTGATTTCATCGTTAACTGATTTCATCTTCATTTAACTGATTTCATCGTTAACTGATTTCATCGTTAATTGATTTCATCGTTAACTGATTTCATTTTCATTCTTCATTTAACTGATTTCATCGTTAACTGATTTCATCGTTAACTGATTTCATCTTCATTTAACTGATTTCATCGTTAACTGATTTCATCGTTAATTGATTTCATCGTTAACTGATTTCATCTTCATTCTTCATTTAACTGATTTCATCGTTAACTGATTTCATCTTCATTTAACTGATTTCATCGTTAACTGATTTCATCGTTAACTGATTTCATCGTTAACTGATTTCATCTTCATTTAACTGATTTCATCGTTAACTGATTTCATCTTCATTCTTCATTTAACTGATTTCATCTTTAACTGATTTCATCGTTAACTGATTTCATCTTCATTTAACTGATTTCATCGTTAATTGATTTCATCGTTAACTGATTTCATCGTTAATTGATTTCATCGTTAACTGATTTCATCTTCATTTAACTGATTTCATCGTTAACTGATTTCATCTTCATTCTTCATTTAACTGATTTCATCTTTAACTGATTTCATCGTTAACTGATTTCATCTTCATTTAACTGATTTCATCGTTAATTGATTTCATCGTTAACTGATTTCATCGTTAATTGATTTCATCGTTAACTGATTTCATCTTCATTTAACTGATTTCATCGTTAACTGATTTCATCTTCATTCTTCATTTAACTGATTTCATCTTTAACTGATTTCATCGTTAACTGATTTCATCTTCATTTAACTGATTTCATCGTTAATTGATTTCATCGTTAACTGATTTCATCGTTAATTGATTTCATCGTTAACTGATTTCATCTTCATTTAACTGATTTCATCGTTAACTGATTTCATCTTCATTCTTCATTTAACTGATTTCATCTTTAACTGATTTCATCGTTAACTGATTTCATCTTCATTTAACTGATTTCATCGTTAATTGATTTCATCGTTAACTGATTTCATCGTTAACTGATTTCATCTTCATTTAACTGATTTCATCGTTAACTGATTTCATCGTTAACTGATTTCATCTTTAACTGATTTCATCTTCATTTAACTGATTTCATCGTTAACTGATTTCATCGTTAACTGATTTCATCGTTAACTGATTTCATCTTCATTTAACTGATTTCATCTTCATTTAACTGATTTCATCGTTAACTGATTTCATCGTTAACTGATTTCATCTTCATTTAATTGATTTCATCGTTAACTGATTTCATCGTTAACTGATTTCATCGTTAACTGATTTCATCTTCATTTAACTGATTTCATCGTTAACTGATTTCATCGTTAACTGATTTCATCGTTAACTGATTTCATCTTCATTTAACTGATTTCATCGTTAACTGATTTCATCGTTAACTGATTTCATCTTCATTTAACTGATTTCATCGTTAACTGATTTCATCGTTAATTGATTTCATCGTTAACTGATTTCATTTTCATTCTTCATTTAACTGATTTCATCGTTAACTGATTTCATCGTTAACTGATTTCATCTTCATTTAACTGATTTCATCGTTAACTGATTTCATCGTTAATTGATTTCATCGTTAACTGATTTCATCTTCATTCTTCATTTAACTGATTTCATCGTTAACTGATTTCATCTTCATTTAACTGATTTCATCGTTAACTGATTTCATCGTTAACTGATTTCATCTTCATTTAACTGATTTCATCGTTAACTGATTTCATCTTCATTCTTCATTTAACTGATTTCATCTTTAACTGATTTCATCGTTAACTGATTTCATCTTCATTTAACTGATTTCATCGTTAATTGATTTCATCGTTAACTGATTTCATCGTTAACTGATTTCATCTTCATTTAACTGATTTCATCGTTAACTGATTTCATCGTTAACTGATTTCATCTTTAACTGATTTCATCTTCATTTAACTGATTTCATCGTTAACTGATTTCATCGTTAACTGATTTCATCGTTAACTGATTTCATCTTCATTTAACTGATTTCATTGTTAACTGATTTCATCGTTAACTGATTTCATCTTCATTTAACTGATTTCATCGTTAACTGATTTCATCGTTAACTGATTTCATCGTTAACTGATTTCATCTTCATTTAACTGATTTCATTTTCATTCTTCATTTAACTGATTTCATCGTTAACTGATTTCATCTTCATTTAACTGATTTCATCGTTAACTGATTTCATCTTTAACTGATTTCATCGTTAACTGATTTCATCTTCATTTAACTGATTTCATCGTTAACTGATTTCATCTTCATTTAATTGATTTCATCGTTAACTGATTTCATCGTTAACTGATTTCATCGTTAACTGATTTCATCTTCATTTAACTGATTTCATCGTTAACTGATTTCATCGTTAACTGATTTCATCTTCATTTAACTGATTTCATTTTCATTCTTCATTTAACTGATTTCATCGTTAACTGATTTCATCTTCATTTAATTGATTTCATCGTTAACTGATTTCATCGTTAACTGATTTCATCGTTAACTGATTTCATCTTCATTTAACTGATTTCATCGTTAACTGATTTCATCGTTAACTGATTTCATCTTCATTTAACTGATTTCATCGTTAACTGATTTCATCGTTAACTGATTTCATCTTCATTTAACTGATTTCATCGTTAACTGATTTCATCGTTAACTGATTTCATCGTTAACTGATTTCATCTTCATTTAACTGATTTCATTGTTAACTGATTTCATCGTTAACTGATTTCATCTTCATTTAACTGATTTCATCGTTAACTGATTTCATCGTTAACTGATTTCATCGTTAACTGATTTCATCTTCATTTAACTGATTTCATTTTCATTCTTCATTTAACTGATTTCATCGTTAACTGATTTCATCTTCATTTAACTGATTTCATCGTTAACTGATTTCATCGTTAACTGATTTCATCGTTAACTGATTTCATCTTTAACTGATTTCATCGTTAACTGATTTCATCTTCATTTAACTGATTTCATCGTTAACTGATTTCATCTTCATTTAATTGATTTCATCGTTAACTGATTTCATCGTTAACTGATTTCATCGTTAACTGATTTCATCTTCATTTAACTGATTTCATCGTTAACTGATTTCATCGTTAACTGATTTCATCTTCATTTAACTGATTTCATTTTCATTCTTCATTTAACTGATTTCATCGTTAACTGATTTCATCTTCATTTAACTGATTTCATCGTTAACTGATTTCATCGTTAACTGATTTCATCGTTAACTGATTTCATCTTTAACTGATTTCATCGTTAACTGATTTCATCTTCATTTAACTGATTTCATCGTTAACTGATTTCATCTTCATTTAATTGATTTCATCGTTAACTGATTTCATCGTTAACTGATTTCATCGTTAACTGATTTCATCTTCATTTAACTGATTTCATCGTTAACTGATTTCATCGTTAACTGATTTCATCTTCATTTAACTGATTTCATCGTTAACTGATTTCATCGTTAATTGATTTCATCGTTAACTGATTTCATTTTCATTCTTCATTTAACTGATTTCATCGTTAACTGATTTCATCGTTAACTGATTTCATCTTCATTTAACTGATTTCATCGTTAACTGATTTCATCTTCATTTAACTGATTTCATCGTTAACTGATTTCATCGTTAACTGATTTCATCGTTAACTGATTTCATCTTCATTTAACTGATTTCATTGTTAACTGATTTCATCGTTAACTGATTTCATCTTCATTTAACTGATTTCATCGTTAACTGATTTCATCGTTAACTGATTTCATCGTTAACTGATTTCATCTTCATTTAACTGATTTCATTTTCATTCTTCATTTAACTGATTTCATCGTTAACTGATTTCATCTTCATTTAACTGATTTCATCGTTAACTGATTTCATCGTTAACTGATTTCATCGTTAACTGATTTCATCTTTAACTGATTTCATCGTTAACTGATTTCATCTTCATTTAACTGATTTCATCGTTAACTGATTTCATCTTCATTTAATTGATTTCATCGTTAACTGATTTCATCGTTAACTGATTTCATCGTTAACTGATTTCATCTTCATTTAACTGATTTCATCGTTAACTGATTTCATCGTTAACTGATTTCATCTTCATTTAACTGATTTCATTTTCATTCTTCATTTAACTGATTTCATCGTTAACTGATTTCATCTTCATTTAACTGATTTCATTTTCATTCTTCATTTAACTGATTTCATCTTCATTTAACTGATTCCATCGTTAACTGATTTCATCGTTAACTGATTTCATCGTTAACTGATTTCATCTTCATTTAACTGATTCCATCGTTAACTGATTTCATCGTTAACTGATTTCATCGTTAACTGATTTCATCTTCATTTAACTGATTTCATCGTTAACTGATTTCATCGTTAACTGATTTCATCTTCATTTAACTGATTTCATCGTTAACTGATTTCATCGTTAATTGATTTCATCGTTAACTGATTTCATTTTCATTCTTCATTTAACTGATTTCATCGTTAACTGATTTCATCGTTAACTGATTTCATCTTCATTTAACTGATTTCATCGTTAATTGATTTCATCGTTAACTGATTTCATCGTTAATTGATTTCATCGTTAACTGATTTCATCTTCATTTAACTGATTTCATCGTTAACTGATTTCATCTTCATTCTTCATTTAACTGATTTCATCTTTAACTGATTTCATCGTTAACTGATTTCATCTTCATTTAACTGATTTCATCGTTAATTGATTTCATCGTTAACTGATTTCATCGTTAACTGATTTCATCTTCATTTAACTGATTTCATCGTTAACTGATTTCATCGTTAACTGATTTCATCTTTAACTGATTTCATCTTCATTTAACTGATTTCATCGTTAACTGATTTCATCGTTAACTGATTTCATCGTTAACTGATTTCATCTTCATTTAACTGATTTCATCTTCATTTAACTGATTTCATCGTTAACTGATTTCATCGTTAACTGATTTCATCTTCATTTAATTGATTTCATCGTTAACTGATTTCATCGTTAACTGATTTCATCGTTAACTGATTTCATCTTCATTTAACTGATTTCATCGTTAACTGATTTCATCGTTAACTGATTTCATCGTTAACTGATTTCATCTTCATTTAACTGATTTCATCGTTAACTGATTTCATCGTTAACTGATTTCATCTTCATTTAACTGATTTCATCGTTAACTGATTTCATCGTTAATTGATTTCATCGTTAACTGATTTCATTTTCATTCTTCATTTAACTGATTTCATCGTTAACTGATTTCATCGTTAACTGATTTCATCTTCATTTAACTGATTTCATCGTTAACTGATTTCATCTTCATTCTTCATTTAACTGATTTCATCTTTAACTGATTTCATCGTTAACTGATTTCATCTTCATTTAACTGATTTCATCGTTAATTGATTTCATCGTTAACTGATTTCATCGTTAACTGATTTCATCTTCATTTAACTGATTTCATCGTTAACTGATTTCATCGTTAACTGATTTCATCTTTAACTGATTTCATCTTCATTTAACTGATTTCATCGTTAACTGATTTCATCGTTAACTGATTTCATCGTTAACTGATTTCATCTTCATTTAACTGATTTCATTGTTAACTGATTTCATCGTTAACTGATTTCATCGTTAACTGATTTCATCTTCATTTAACTGATTTCATTGTTAACTGATTTCATCGTTAACTGATTTCATCTTCATTTAACTGATTTCATCGTTAACTGATTTCATCGTTAACTGATTTCATCTTCATTTAACTGATTTCATTTTCATTCTTCATTTAACTGATTTCATCGTTAACTGATTTCATCTTCATTTAACTGATTTCATCGTTAACTGATTTCATCGTTAACTGATTTCATCTTTAACTGATTTCATCGTTAACTGATTTCATCTTCATTTAACTGATTTCATCGTTAACTGATTTCATCTTCATTTAATTGATTTCATCGTTAACTGATTTCATCGTTAATTGATTTCATCGTTAACTGATTTCATTTTCATTCTTCATTTAACTGATTTCATCGTTAACTGATTTCATCTTCATTTAACTGATTTCATCGTTAACTGATTTCATCGTTAACTGATTTCATCTTCATTTAACTGATTTCATCGTTAACTGATTTCATCGTTAATTGATTTCATCGTTAACTGATTTCATTTTCATTCTTCATTTAACTGATTTCATCGTTAACTGATTTCATCGTTAACTGATTTCATCTTCATTTAACTGATTTCATCGTTAACTGATTTCATCGTTAACTGATTTCATCTTCATTTAACTGATTTCATCGTTAACTGATTTCATCGTTAACTGATTTCATCGTTAACTGATTTCATCTTCATTTAACTGATTTCATTGTTAACTGATTTCATCGTTAACTGATTTCATCTTCATTTAACTGATTTCATCGTTAACTGATTTCATCGTTAACTGATTTCATCGTTAACTGATTTCATCTTCATTTAACTGATTTCATTTTCATTCTTCATTTAACTGATTTCATCGTTAACTGATTTCATCTTCATTTAACTGATTTCATCGTTAACTGATTTCATCGTTAACTGATTTCATCGTTAACTGATTTCATCTTTAACTGATTTCATCGTTAACTGATTTCATCGTTAACTGATTTCATCTTCATTTAACTGATTTCATTGTTAACTGATTTCATCGTTAACTGATTTCATCTTCATTTAATTGATTTCATCGTTAACTGATTTCATCTTCATTTAATTGATTTCATCGTTAACTGATTTCATCGTTAACTGATTTCATCGTTAACTGATTTCATCTTCATTTAACTGATTTCATCGTTAACTGATTTCATCGTTAACTGATTTCATCTTCATTTAAGTGATTTCATCGTTAACTGATTTCATCGTTAACTGATTTCATCTTCATTTAACTGATTTCATCGTTAACTGATTTCATCGTTAACTGATTTCATCGTTAACTGATTTCATCTTCATTTAACTGATTTCATTGTTAACTGATTTCATCGTTAACTGATTTCATCTTCATTTAACTGATTTCATCGTTAACTGATTTCATCGTTAACTGATTTCATCGTTAACTGATTTCATCTTCATTTAACTGATTTCATTTTCATTCTTCATTTAACTGATTTCATCGTTAACTGATTTCATCTTCATTTAACTGATTTCATCGTTAACTGATTTCATCGTTAACTGATTTCATCGTTAACTGATTTCATCTTTAACTGATTTCATCGTTAACTGATTTCATCTTCATTTAACTGATTTCATCGTTAACTGATTTCATCGTTAACTGATTTCATCGTTAACTGATTTCATCTTCATTTAACTGATTTCATCGTTAACTGATTTCATCGTTAACTGATTTCATCTTCATTTAACTGATTTCATTTTCATTCTTCATTTAACTGATTTCATCGTTAACTGATTTCATCTTCATTTAATTGATTTCATCGTTAACTGATTTCATCGTTAACTGATTTCATCGTTAACTGATTTCATCTTCATTTAACTGATTTCATCGTTAACTGATTTCATCGTTAACTGATTTCATCGTTAACTGATTTCATCTTCATTTAACTGATTTCATCGTTAACTGATTTCATCGTTAACTGATTTCATCTTCATTTAACTGATTTCATCGTTAACTGATTTCATCGTTAATTGATTTCATCGTTAACTGATTTCATTTTCATTCTTCATTTAACTGATTTCATCGTTAACTGATTTCATCGTTAACTGATTTCATCTTCATTTAACTGATTTCATCGTTAATTGATTTCATCGTTAACTGATTTCATCGTTAATTGATTTCATCGTTAACTGATTTCATCTTCATTTAACTGATTTCATCGTTAACTGATTTCATCTTCATTCTTCATTTAACTGATTTCATCTTTAACTGATTTCATCGTTAACTGATTTCATCTTCATTTAACTGATTTCATCGTTAATTGATTTCATCGTTAACTGATTTCATCGTTAACTGATTTCATCTTCATTTAACTGATTTCATCGTTAACTGATTTCATCGTTAACTGATTTCATCTTTAACTGATTTCATCTTCATTTAACTGATTTCATCGTTAACTGATTTCATCGTTAACTGATTTCATCTTCATTTAACTGATTTCATCTTCATTTAACTGATTTCATCGTTAACTGATTTCATCGTTAACTGATTTCATCTTCATTTAATTGATTTCATCGTTAACTGATTTCATCGTTAACTGATTTCATCGTTAACTGATTTCATCTTCATTTAACTGATTTCATCGTTAACTGATTTCATCGTTAACTGATTTCATCTTCATTTAACTGATTTCATCGTTAACTGATTTCATCGTTAATTGATTTCATCGTTAACTGATTTCATTTTCATTCTTCATTTAACTGATTTCATCGTTAACTGATTTCATCGTTAACTGATTTCATCTTCATTTAACTGATTTCATCGTTAACTGATTTCATCGTTAATTGATTTCATCGTTAACTGATTTCATCTTCATTTAACTGATTTCATCGTTAATTGATTTCATCGTTAACTGATTTCATCGTTAACTGATTTCATCGTTAACTGATTTCATCTTCATTCTTCATTTAACTGATTTCATCTTTAACTGATTTCATCGTTAACTGATTTCATCTTCATTTAACTGATTTCATCGTTAATTGATTTCATCGTTAACTGATTTCATCGTTAATTGATTTCATCGTTAACTGATTTCATCGTTAACTGATTTCATCGTTAACTGATTTCATCTTCATTCTTCATTTAACTGATTTCATCTTTAACTGATTTCATCGTTAACTGATTTCATCTTCATTTAACTGATTTCATCGTTAATTGATTTCATCGTTAACTGATTTCATCGTTAATTGATTTCATCGTTAACTGATTTCATCTTCATTTAACTGATTTCATCGTTAACTGATTTCATCTTCATTCTTCATTTAACTGATTTCATCTTTAACTGATTTCATCGTTAACTGATTTCATCTTCATTTAACTGATTTCATCGTTAACTGATTTCATCGTTAACTGATTTCATCTTTAACTGATTTCATCTTCATTTAACTGATTTCATCGTTAACTGATTTCATCGTTAACTGATTTCATCGTTAACTGATTTCATCTTCATTTAACTGATTTCATCTTCATTTAACTGATTTCATCTTCATTTAACTGATTTCATCGTTAACTGATTTCATCTTCATTTAATTGATTTCATCGTTAACTGATTTCATCGTTAACTGATTTCATCGTTAACTGATTTCATCTTCATTTAACTGATTTCATCGTTAACTGATTTCATCGTTAACTGATTTCATCGTTAACTGATTTCATCTTCATTTAACTGATTTCATCGTTAACTGATTTCATCGTTAACTGATTTCATCTTCATTTAACTGATTTCATCGTTAACTGATTTCATCGTTAATTGATTTCATCGTTAACTGATTTCATTTTCATTCTTCATTTAACTGATTTCATCGTTAACTGATTTCATCGTTAACTGATTTCATCTTCATTTAACTGATTTCATCGTTAACTGATTTCATCGTTAATTGATTTCATCGTTAACTGATTTCATCTTCATTCTTCATTTAACTGATTTCATCGTTAACTGATTTCATCTTCATTTAACTGATTTCATCGTTAACTGATTTCATCGTTAACTGATTTCATCGTTAACTGATTTCATCTTCATTTAACTGATTTCATCGTTAACTGATTTCATCTTCATTCTTCATTTAACTGATTTCATCTTTAACTGATTTCATCGTTAACTGATTTCATCTTCATTTAACTGATTTCATCGTTAATTGATTTCATCGTTAACTGATTTCATCGTTAACTGATTTCATCTTCATTTAACTGATTTCATCTTTAACTGATTTCATCGTTAACTGATTTCATCTTCATTTAACTGATTTCATCGTTAACTGATTTCATCGTTAACTGATTTCATCTTTAACTGATTTCATCTTCATTTAACTGATTTCATCGTTAACTGATTTCATCGTTAACTGATTTCATCGTTAACTGATTTCATCTTCATTTAACTGATTTCATTGTTAACTGATTTCATCGTTAACTGATTTCATCTTCATTTAACTGATTTCATCGTTAACTGATTTCATCTTCATTTAACTGATTTCATTTTCATTCTTCATTTAACTGATTTCATCGTTAACTGATTTCATCTTCATTTAACTGATTTCATCGTTAACTGATTTCATCGTTAACTGATTTCATCGTTAACTGATTTCATCTTTAACTGATTTCATCGTTAACTGATTTCATCTTCATTTAACTGATTTCATCGTTAACTGATTTCATCTTCATTTAATTGATTTCATCGTTAACTGATTTCATCGTTAACTGATTTCATCTTCATTTAACTGATTTCATCGTTAACTGATTTCATCGTTAACTGATTTCATCTTCATTTAACTGATTTCATCGTTAACTGATTTCATCGTTAACTGATTTCATCGTTAACTGATTTCATCTTCATTTAACTGATTTCATTGTTAACTGATTTCATCGTTAACTGATTTCATCTTCATTTAACTGATTTCATCGTTAACTGATTTCATCGTTAACTGATTTCATCGTTAACTGATTTCATCTTCATTTAACTGATTTCATTTTCATTCTTCATTTAACTGATTTCATCGTTAACTGATTTCATCTTCATTTAACTGATTTCATCGTTAACTGATTTCATCGTTAACTGATTTCATCGTTAACTGATTTCATCGTTAATTGATTTCATCGTTAACTGATTTCATCTTCATTTAACTGATTTCATCGTTAACTGATTTCATCGTTAACTGATTTCATCGTTAACTGATTTCATCGTTAACTGATTTCATCGTTAACTGATTTCATCGTTAACTGATTTCATCTTCATTTAACTGATTTCATTGTTAACTGATTTCATCGTTAACTGATTTCATCTTCATTTAATTGATTTAATCGTTAACTGATTTCATCTTCATTTAATTGATTTCATCGTTAACTGATTTCATCGTTAACTGATTTCATCGTTAACTGATTTCATCTTCATTTAACTGATTTCATCGTTAACTGATTTCATCGTTAACTGATTTCATCTTCATTTAACTGATTTCATCGTTAACTGATTTCATCGTTAACTGATTTCATCTTCATTTAACTGATTTCATCGTTAACTGATTTCATCGTTAACTGATTTCATCGTTAACTGATTTCATCTTCATTTAACTGATTTCATCGTTAACTGATTTCATCGTTAACTGATTTCATCGTTAACTGATTTCATCTTCATTTAACTGATTTCATTTTCATTCTTCATTTAACTGATTTCATCGTTAACTGATTTCATCTTCATTTAACTGATTTCATCGTTAACTGATTTCATCGTTAACTGATTTCATCTTTAACTGATTTCATCGTTAACTGATTTCATCTTCATTTAACTGATTTCATCGTTAACTGATTTCATCTTCATTTAACTGATTTCATCGTTAACTGATTTCATCTTCATTTAACTGATTTCATCGTTAACTGATTTCATCGTTAACTGATTTCATCTTTAACTGATTTCATCGTTAACTGATTTCATCTTCATTTAACTGATTTCATCGTTAACTGATTTCATCGTTAACTGATTTCATCGTTAACTGATTTCATCTTCATTTAACTGATTTCATCGTTAACTGATTTCATCGTTAACTGATTTCATCTTCATTTAACTGATTTCATTTTCATTCTTCATTTAACTGATTTCATCGTTAACTGATTTCATCTTCATTTAATTGATTTCATCGTTAACTGATTTCATCGTTAACTGATTTCATCTTCATTTAACTGATTTCATCGTTAACTGATTTCATCGTTAACTGATTTCATCGTTAACTGATTTCATCTTCATTTAACTGATTTCATCGTTAACTGATTTCATCGTTAACTGATTTCATCTTCATTTAACTGATTTCATCGTTAACTGATTTCATCGTTAATTGATTTCATCGTTAACTGATTTCATTTTCATTCTTCATTTAACTGATTTCATCGTTAACTGATTTCATCGTTAACTGATTTCATCTTCATTTAACTGATTTCATCGTTAATTGATTTCATCGTTAACTGATTTCATCGTTAATTGATTTCATCGTTAACTGATTTCATCTTCATTTAACTGATTTCATCGTTAACTGATTTCATCTTCATTCTTCATTTAACTGATTTCATCTTTAACTGATTTCATCGTTAACTGATTTCATCTTCATTTAACTGATTTCATCGTTAATTGATTTCATCGTTAACTGATTTCATCGTTAACTGATTTCATCGTTAACTGATTTCATCTTCATTTAACTGATTTCATCGTTAACTGATTTCATCTTCATTTAATTGATTTCATCGTTAACTGATTTCATCGTTAACTGATTTCATCTTCATTTAACTGATTTCATCGTTAACTGATTTCATCGTTAACTGATTTCATCTTCATTTAACTGATTTCATCGTTAACTGATTTCATCGTTAACTGATTTCATCGTTAACTGATTTCATCTTCATTTAACTGATTTCATTGTTAACTGATTTCATCGTTAACTGATTTCATCTTCATTTAACTGATTTCATCGTTAACTGATTTCATCGTTAACTGATTTCATCTTCATTTAACTGATTTCATTTTCATTCTTCATTTAACTGATTTCATCGTTAACTGATTTCATCTTCATTTAACTGATTTCATCGTTAACTGATTTCATCGTTAACTGATTTCATCGTTAACTGATTTCATCGTTAACTGATTTCATCTTCATTTAACTGATTTCATTGTTAACTGATTTCATCGTTAATTGATTTCATCGTTAACTGATTTCATCTTCATTTAACTGATTTCATCGTTAACTGATTTCATCGTTAACTGATTTCATCGTTAACTGATTTCATCTTCATTTAACTGATTTCATTGTTAACTGATTTCATCGTTAACTGATTTCATCTTCATTTAATTGATTTCATCGTTAACTGATTTCATCTTCATTTAATTGATTTCATCGTTAACTGATTTCATCGTTAACTGATTTCATCGTTAACTGATTTCATCTTCATTTAACTGATTTCATCGTTAACTGATTTCATCGTTAACTGATTTCATCTTCATTTAACTGATTTCATCGTTAACTGATTTCATCGTTAACTGATTTCATCTTCATTTAACTGATTTCATCGTTAACTGATTTCATCGTTAACTGATTTCATCGTTAACTGATTTCATCTTCATTTAACTGATTTCATTGTTAACTGATTTCATCGTTAACTGATTTCATCTTCATTTAACTGATTTCATCGTTAACTGATTTCATCGTTAACTGATTTCATCTTCATTTAACTGATTTCATTTTCATTCTTCATTTAACTGATTTCATCGTTAACTGATTTCATCTTCATTTAACTGATTTCATCGTTAACTGATTTCATCGTTAACTGATTTCATCGTTAACTGATTTCATCTTTAACTGATTTCATCGTTAACTGATTTCATCTTCATTTAACTGATTTCATCGTTAACTGATTTCATCTTCATTTAATTGATTTCATCGTTAACTGATTTCATCGTTAACTGATTTCATCGTTAACTGATTTCATCTTCATTTAACTGATTTCATCGTTAACTGATTTCATCGTTAACTGATTTCATCGTTAACTGATTTCATCTTCATTTAACTGATTTCATCGTTAACTGATTTCATCGTTAACTGATTTCATCTTCATTTAACTGATTTCATCGTTAACTGATTTCATCGTTAATTGATTTCATCGTTAACTGATTTCATTTTCATTCTTCATTTAACTGATTTCATCGTTAACTGATTTCATCGTTAACTGATTTCATCTTCATTTAACTGATTTCATCGTTAATTGATTTCATCGTTAACTGATTTCATCGTTAATTGATTTCATCGTTAACTGATTTCATCTTCATTTAACTGATTTCATCGTTAACTGATTTCATCTTCATTCTTCATTTAACTGATTTCATCTTTAACTGATTTCATCGTTAACTGATTTCATCTTCATTTAACTGATTTCATCGTTAATTGATTTCATCGTTAACTGATTTCATCGTTAACTGATTTCATCGTTAACTGATTTCATCTTCATTTAACTGATTTCATCGTTAACTGATTTCATCGTTAACTGATTACATCTTCATTTAACTGATTTCATCTTCATTTAACTGATTTCATCGTTAACTGATTTCATCGTTAACTGATTTCATCTTCATTTAATTGATTTCATCGTTAACTGATTTCATCGTTAACTGATTTCATCGTTAACTGATTTCATCTTCATTTAACTGATTTCATCGTTAACTGATTTCATCGTTAACTGATTTCATCTTCATTTAACTGATTTCATCGTTAACTGATTTCATCGTTAACTGATTTCATCTTCATTTAACTGATTTCATCGTTAACTGATTTCATCGTTAATTGATTTCATCGTTAACTGATTTCATTTTCATTCTTCATTTAACTGATTTCATCGTTAACTGATTTCATCGTTAACTGATTTCATCTTCATTTAACTGATTTCATCGTTAACTGATTTCATCGTTAACTGATTTCATCGTTAACTGATTTCATCTTTAACTGATTTCATCGTTAACTGATTTCATCTTCATTTAACTGATTTCATCGTTAACTGATTTCATCTTCATTTAATTGATTTCATCGTTAACTGATTTCATCGTTAACTGATTTCATCGTTAACTGATTTCATCTTCATTTAACTGATTTCATCGTTAACTGATTTCATCGTTAACTGATTTCATCTTCATTTAACTGATTTCATCGTTAACTGATTTCATCGTTAACTGATTTCATCTTCATTTAACTGATTTCATTTTCATTCTTCATTTAACTGATTTCATCGTTAACTGATTTCATCTTCATTTAATTGATTTCATCGTTAACTGATTTCATCGTTAACTGATTTCATCTTCATTTAACTGATTTCATCGTTAACTGATTTCATCGTTAACTGATTTCATCTTCATTTAACTGATTTCATCGTTAACTGATTTCATCGTTAATTGATTTCATCGTTAACTGATTTCATTTTCATTCTTCATTTAACTGATTTCATCGTTAACTGATTTCATCGTTAACTGATTTCATCGTTAACTGATTTCATCGTTAACTGATTTCATCTTCATTTAACTGATTTCATTGTTAACTGATTTCATCGTTAATTGATTTCATCGTTAACTGATTTCATCTTCATTTAACTGATTTCATCGTTAACTGATTTCATCGTTAACTGATTTCATCGTTAACTGATTTCATCGTTAACTGATTTCATCGTTAACTGATTTCATCTTCATTTAACTGATTTCATTGTTAACTGATTTCATCGTTAACTGATTTCATTGTTAACTGATTTCATCGTTAACTGATTTCATCTTCATTTAATTGATTTCATCGTTAACTGATTTCATCGTTAACTGATTTCATCGTTAACTGATTTCATCTTCATTTAACTGATTTCATCGTTAACTGATTTCATCGTTAACTGATTTCATCTTCATTTAACTGATTTCATCGTTAACTGATTTCATCGTTAACTGATTTCATCTTCATTTAACTGATTTCATCGTTAACTGATTTCATCGTTAACTGATTTCATCGTTAACTGATTTCATCGTTAACTGATTTCATCTTCATTTAACTGATTTCATTGTTAACTGATTTCATCGTTAACTGATTTCATCTTCATTTAACTGATTTCATCGTTAACTGATTTCATCGTTAACTGATTTCATCGTTAACTGATTTCATCTTCATTTAACTGATTTCATTTTCATTCTTCATTTAACTGATTTCATCGTTAACTGATTTCATCTTCATTTAACTGATTTCATCGTTAACTGATTTCATCGTTAACTGATTTCATCGTTAACTGATTTCATCTTTAACTGATTTCATCGTTAACTGATTTCATCTTCATTTAACTGATTTCATCGTTAACTGATTTCATCTTCATTTAATTGATTTCATCGTTAACTGATTTCATCGTTAACTGATTTCATCGTTAACTGATTTCATCTTCATTTAACTGATTTCATCGTTAACTGATTTCATCGTTAACTGATTTCATCTTCATTTAACTGATTTCATTTTCATTCTTCATTTAACTGATTTCATCGTTAACTGATTTCATCTTCATTTAATTGATTTCATCGTTAACTGATTTCATCGTTAACTGATTTCATCGTTAACTGATTTCATTTTCATTCTTCATTTAACTGATTTCATCGTTAACTGATTTCATCGTTAACTGATTTCATCTTCATTTAACTGATTTCATCGTTAACTGATTTCATCGTTAACTGATTTCATCTTCATTTAACTGATTTCATCGTTAACTGATTTCATCGTTAACTGATTTCATCGTTAACTGATTTCATCTTCATTTAACTGATTTCATTGTTAACTGATTTCATCGTTAACTGATTTCATCTTCATTTAACTGATTTCATCGTTAACTGATTTCATCGTTAACTGATTTCATCGTTAACTGATTTCATCTTCATTTAACTGATTTCATTTTCATTCTTCATTTAACTGATTTCATCGTTAACTGATTTCATCTTCATTTAACTGATTTCATCGTTAACTGATTTCATCGTTAACTGATTTCATCGTTAACTGATTTCATCTTTAACTGATTTCATCGTTAACTGATTTCATCGTTAACTGATTTCATCTTCATTTAACTGATTTCATTGTTAACTGATTTCATCGTTAATTGATTTCATCGTTAACTGATTTCATCTTCATTTAACTGATTTCATCGTTAACTGATTTCATCGTTAACTGATTTCATCGTTAACTGATTTCATCGTTAACTGATTTCATCTTCATTTAACTGATTTCATTGTTAACTGATTTCATCGTTAACTGATTTCATCTTCATTTAATTGATTTCATCGTTAACTGATTTCATCTTCATTTAATTGATTTCATCGTTAACTGATTTCATCGTTAACTGATTTCATCGTTAACTGATTTCATCTTCATTTAACTGATTTCATCGTTAACTGATTTCATCGTTAACTGATTTCATCTTCATTTAACTGATTTCATCGTTAACTGATTTCATCGTTAACTGATTTCATCGTTAACTGATTTCATCTTCATTTAACTGATTTCATCGTTAACTGATTTCATCGTTAACTGATTTCATCGTTAACTGATTTCATCTTCATTTAACTGATTTCATTGTTAACTGATTTCATCGTTAACTGATTTCATCTTCATTTAACTGATTTCATCGTTAACTGATTTCATCGTTAACTGATTTCATCGTTAACTGATTTCATCTTCATTTAACTGATTTCATTTTCATTCTTCATTTAACTGATTTCATCGTTAACTGATTTCATCTTCATTTAACTGATTTCATCGTTAACTGATTTCATCGTTAACTGATTTCATCTTTAACTGATTTCATCGTTAACTGATTTCATCTTCATTTAACTGATTTCATCGTTAACTGATTTCATCTTCATTTAATTGATTTCATCGTTAACTGATTTCATCGTTAACTGATTTCATCGTTAACTGATTTCATCTTCATTTAACTGATTTCATCGTTAACTGATTTCATCGTTAACTGATTTCATCGTTAACTGATTTCATCTTCATTTAACTGATTTCATCGTTAACTGATTTCATCGTTAACTGATTTCATCGTTAACTGATTTCATCTTCATTTAACTGATTTCATTGTTAACTGATTTCATCGTTAACTGATTTCATCTTCATTTAACTGATTTCATCGTTAACTGATTTCATCGTTAACTGATTTCATCGTTAACTGATTTCATCTTCATTTAACTGATTTCATTTTCATTCTTCATTTAACTGATTTCATCGTTAACTGATTTCATCTTCATTTAACTGATTTCATCGTTAACTGATTTCATCGTTAACTGATTTCATCGTTAACTGATTTCATCTTCATTTAACTGATTTCATTTTCATTCTTCATTTAACTGATTTCATCGTTAACTGATTTCATCTTCATTTAATTGATTTCATCGTTAACTGATTTCATCGTTAACTGATTTCATCGTTAACTGATTTCATCTTCATTTAACTGATTTCATCGTTAACTGATTTCATCGTTAACTGATTTCATCGTTAACTGATTTCATCGTTAACTGATTTCATCTTCATTTAACTGATTTCATCGTTAACTGATTTCATCGTTAACTGATTTCATCGTTAACTGATTTCATCGTTAATTGATTTCATCGTTAACTGATTTCATTTTCATTCTTCATTTAACTGATTTCATCGTTAACTGATTTCATCGTTAACTGATTTCATCTTCATTTAACTGATTTCATCGTTAATTGATTTCATCGTTAACTGATTTCATCGTTAATTGATTTCATCGTTAACTGATTTCATCTTCATTTAACTGATTTCATCGTTAACTGATTTCATCTTCATTCTTCATTTAACTGATTTCATCTTTAACTGATTTCATCGTTAACTGATTTCATCTTCATTTAACTGATTTCATCGTTAATTGATTTCATCGTTAACTGATTTCATCGTTAACTGATTTCATCGTTAATTGATTTCATCGTTAACTGATTTCATCTTCATTTAACTGATTTCATCGTTAACTGATTTCATCTTCATTCTTCATTTAACTGATTTCATCTTTAACTGATTTCATCGTTAACTGATTTCATCGTTAACTGATTTCATCTTTAACTGATTTCATCTTCATTTAACTGATTTCATCGTTAACTGATTTCATCGTTAACTGATTTCATCGTTAACTGATTTCATCGTTAACTGATTTCATCTTCATTTAACTGATTTCATCTTCATTTAACTGATTTCATCGTTAACTGATTTCATCGTTAACTGATTTCATCTTCATTTAATTGATTTCATCGTTAACTGATTTCATCGTTAACTGATTTCATCGTTAACTGATTTCATCTTCATTTAACTGATTTCATCGTTAACTGATTTCATCGTTAACTGATTTCATCGTTAACTGATTTCATCTTCATTTAACTGATTTCATCGTTAACTGATTTCATCGTTAACTGATTTCATCTTCATTTAACTGATTTCATCGTTAACTGATTTCATCGTTAATTGATTTCATCGTTAACTGATTTCATTTTCATTCTTCATTTAACTGATTTCATCGTTAACTGATTTCATCGTTAATTGATTTCATCGTTAACTGATTTCATCTTCATTTAACTGATTTCATCGTTAATTGATTTCATCGTTAACTGATTTCATCGTTAACTGATTTCATCGTTAACTGATTTCATCTTCATTCTTCATTTAACTGATTTCATCTTTAACTGATTTCATCGTTAACTGATTTCATCTTCATTTAACTGATTTCATCGTTAATTGATTTCATCGTTAACTGATTTCATCGTTAATTGATTTCATCGTTAACTGATTTCATCTTCATTTAACTGATTTCATCGTTAACTGATTTCATCTTCATTCTTCATTTAACTGATTTCATCTTTAACTGATTTCATCGTTAACTGATTTCATCTTCATTTAACTGATTTCATCGTTAATTGATTTCATCGTTAACTGATTTCATCGTTAACTGATTTCATCTTCATTTAACTGATTTCATCGTTAACTGATTTCATCGTTAACTGATTTCATCGTTAATTGATTTCATCGTTAACTGATTTCATCTTCATTTAACTGATTTCATCGTTAATTGATTTCATCGTTAACTGATTTCATCGTTAACTGATTTCATCGTTAACTGATTTCATCTTCATTCTTCATTTAACTGATTTCATCTTGAACTGATTTCATCGTTAACTGATTTCATCTTCATTTAACTGATTTCATCGTTAATTGATTTCATCGTTAACTGATTTCATCGTTAATTGATTTCATCG
The DNA here is from genome assembly GCF_022749685.1 of Semicossyphus pulcher. Lineage (NCBI taxonomy): Eukaryota > Metazoa > Chordata > Actinopteri > Labriformes > Labridae > Semicossyphus > Semicossyphus pulcher. Next base: position 145,356 of record NW_027211749.1, read on the forward strand.
TTAACTGATTTCATCTTCATTTAACTGATTTCATCGTTAACTGATTTCATCTTCATTCTTCATTTAACTGATTTCATCTTTAACTGATTTCATCGTTAACTGATTTCATCTTCATTTAACTGATTTCATCGTTAACTGATTTCATCGTTAACTGATTTCATCTTTAACTGATTTCATCTTCATTTAACTGATTTCATCGTTAACTGATTTCATCGTTAACTGATTTCATCTTTAACTGATTTCATCTTCATTTAACTGATTTCATCGTTAACTGATTTCATCGTTAACTGATTTCATCGTTAACTGATTTCATCTTCATTTAACTGATTTCATCTTCATTTAACTGATTTCATCGTTAACTGATTTCATCGTTAACTGATTTCATCTTCATTTAATTGATTTCATCGTTAACTGATTTCATCGTTAACTGATTTCATCGTTAACTGATTTCATCTTCATTTAACTGATTTCATCGTTAACTGATTTCATCGTTAACTGATTTCATCGTTAACTGATTTCATCTTCATTTAACTGATTTCATCGTTAACTGATTTCATCGTTAACTGATTTCATCTTCATTTAACTGATTTCATCGTTAACTGATTTCATCGTTAATTGATTTCATCGTTAACTGATTTCATTTTCATTCTTCATTTAACTGATTTCATCGTTAACTGATTTCATCGTTAACTGATTTCATCTTCATTTAACTGATTTCATCGTTAACTGATTTCATCGTTAATTGATTTCATCGTTAACTGATTTCATCTTCATTCTTCATTTAACTGATTTCATCGTTAACTGATTTCATCTTCATTTAACTGATTTCATCGTTAACTGATTTCATCGTTAACTGATTTCATCTTCATTTAACTGATTTCATCGTTAACTGATTTCATCTTCATTTAACTGATTTCATCGTTAACTGATTTCATCGTTAACTGATTTCATCTTCATTTAACTGATTTCATTTTCATTCTTCATTTAACTGATTTCATCGTTAACTGATTTCATCTTCATTTAACTGATTTCATCGTTAACTGATTTCATCGTTAACTGATTTCATCGTTAACTGATTTCATCGTTAACTGATTTCATCTTCATTTAACTGATTCCATCGTTAACTGATTTCATCGTTAACTGATTTCATCTTCATTTAACTGATTTCATCGTTAACTGATTTCATCGTTAACTGATTTCATCGTTAACTGATTTCATCTTCATTTAACTGATTTCATTGTTAACTGATTTCATCGTTAACTGATTTCATCTTCATTTAACTGATTTCATCGTTAACTGATTTCATCGTTAACTGATTCCATCGTTAACTGATTTCATCGTTAACTGATTTCATCGTTAACTGATTTCATCTTCATTTAACTGATTTCATCGTTAACTGATTTCATCTTCATTTAACTGATTTCATTTTCATTCTTCATTTAACTGATTTCATTGTTAACTGATTTCATCTTCATTTAACTGATTTCATCGTTAACTGATTTCATCGTTAACTGATTTCATCTTCTTTTAACTGATTTCATCGTTAACTGATTTCATCTTCATTTAATTGATTTCATCGTTAACTGATTTCATCGTTAACTGATTTCATCTTCATTTAACTGATTTCATCGTTAACTGATTTCATCGTTAACTGATTTCATCTTCATTTAACTGATTTCATCGTTAACTGATTTCATCTTCATTTAACTGATTTCATCGTTAACTGATTTCATCGTTAACTGATTTCATCTTCATTTAACTGATTCCATCGTTAACTGATTTCATCGTTAACTGATTTTATCGTTAACTGATTTCATCTTTAACTGATTTCATCGTTAACTGATTTCATCTTCATTTAACTGATTTCATCGTTAACTGATTTCATCGTTAACTGATTTCATCTTCATTTAACTGATTTCATTTTCATTCTTCATTTAACTGATTTCATCGTTAACTGATTTCATCTTCATTTAACTGATTTCATCGTTAACTGATTTCATCGTTAACTGATTTCATCGTTAACTGATTTCATCTTCATTTAACTGATTCCATCGTTAACTGATTTCATCGTTAACTGATTTCATCTTCATTTAACTGATTTCATCGTTAACTGATTTCATCGTTAACTGATTTCATCTTTAACTGATTTCATCGTTAACTGATTTCATCTTCATTTAACTGATTTCATCGTTAACTGATTCCATCGTTAACTGATTTCATCGTTAACTGATTTCATCGTTAACTGATTTCATCTTCATTTAACTGATTTCATCGTTAACTGATTTCATCTTCATTTAACTGATTTCATTTTCATTCTTCATTTAACTGATTTCATCGTTAACTGATTTCATCTTCATTTAACTGATTTCATCGTTAACTGATTTCATCTTCTTTTAACTGATTTCATCGTTAACTGATTTCATCTTCATTTAATTGATTTCATCGTTAACTGATTTCATCGTTAACTGATTTCATCTTCATTTAACTGATTTCATCGTTAACTGATTTCATCGTTAACTGATTTCATCTTCATTTAACTGATTTCATCGTTAACTGATTTCATCTTCATTTAACTGATTTCATCGTTAACTGATTTCATCGTTAACTGATTTCATCTTCATTTAACTGATTCCATCGTTAACTGATTTCATCGTTAACTGATTTCATCGTTAACTGATTTCATCGTTAACTGATTTCATCTTTAACTGATTTCATCGTTAACTGATTTCATCTTCATTTAACTGATTTCATCGTTAACTGATTTCATCGTTAACTGATTTCATCTTCATTTAACTGATTTCATTTTCATTCTTCATTTAACTGATTTCATCGTTAACTGATTTCATCTTCATTTAACTGATTTCATCGTTAACTGATTTCATCGTTAACTGATTTCATCGTTAACTGATTTCATCTTTAACTGATTTCATCGTTAACTGATTTCATCTTCATTTAACTGATTTCATCGTTAACTGATTTCATCTTCATTTAATTGATTTCATCGTTAACTGATTACATCGTTAACTGATTTCATCGTTAACTGATTTCATCTTCATTTAACTGATTTCATCGTTAACTGATTTCATCGTTAACTGATTTCATCTTTAACTGATTTCATCGTTAACTGATTTCATCTTCATTTAACTGATTTCATCGTTAACTGATTTCATCTTCATTTAACTGATTTCATCGTTAACTGATTTCATCGTTAACTGATTTCATCGTTAACTGATTTCATCTTCATTTAACTGATTCCATCGTTAACTGATTTCATCGTTAACTGATTTCATCTTCATTTAACTGATTTCATCGTTAACTGATTTCATCGTTAACTGATTTCATCGTTAACTGATTTCATCTTCATTTAACTGATTTCATCGTTAACTGATTTCATCTTCATTTAACTGATTCCATCGTTAACTGATTTCATCGTTAACTGATTTCATCTTCATTTAACTGATTCCATCGTTAACTGATTTCATCGTTAACTGATTTCATCTTCATTTAACTGATTTCATCGTTAACTGATTTCATCGTTAACTGATTTCATCGTTAACTGATTTCATCTTCATTTAACTGATTTCATCGTTAACTGATTTCATCTTCATTTAACTGATTTCATCGTTAACTGATTTCATCGTTAACTGATTTCATCTTCATTTAACTGATTTCATCGTTAACTGATTTCATCGTTAACTGATTTCATCTTTAACTGATTTCATCGTTAACTGATTTCATCTTCATTTAACTGATTTCATCGTTAACTGATTTCATCGTTAACTGATTTCATCTTCATTTAACTGATTTCATCGTTAACTGATTTCATCTTCATTTAACTGATTTCATCGTTAACTGATTTCATCGTTAACTGATTTCATCTTCATTTAACTGATTTCATCGTTAACTGATTTCATCGTTAACTGATTTCATCTTTAACTGATTTCATCGTTAACTGATTTCATCTTCATTTAACTGATTTCATCGTTAACTGATTTCATCGTTAACTGATTTCATCGTTAACTGATTTCATCTTTAACTGATTTCATCGTTAACTGATTTCATCTTCATTTAACTGATTTCATCGTTAACTGATTTCATCTTCATTTAATTGATTTCATCGTTAACTGATTTCATCGTTAACTGATTTCATTTTCATTTAACTGATTTTATCGTTAACTGATTTCATCGTTAACTGATTCCATCGTTAACTGATTTCATCTTTAACTGATTTCATCGTTAACTGATTTCATCTTCATTTAACTGATTTCATCGTTAACTGATTTCATCTTCATTTAATTGATTTCATCGTTAACTGATTTCATCGTTAACTGATTTCATCTTCATTTAACTGATTTCATCGTTAACTGATTTCATCGTTAACTGATTTCATCGTTAACTGATTTCATCTTTAACTGATTTCATCGTTAACTGATTTCATCTTCATTTAATTGATTTCATCGTTAACTGATTTCATCTTCATTTAATTGATTTCATCGTTAACTGATTTCATCGTTAACTGATTTCATTTTCATTTAACTGATTTCATCGTTAACTGATTTCATCGTTAACTGATTCCATCGTTAACTGATTTCATCGTTAACTGATTTCATCTTCATTTAACTGATTTCATCGTTAACTGATTTCATCGTTAACTGATTTCATCTTTAACTGATTTCATCGTTAACTGATTTCATCTTCATTTAACTGATTTCATCGTTAACTGATTTCATCGTTAACTGATTTCATCTTTAACTGATTTCATCGTTAACTGATTTCATCTTCATTTAACTGATTTCATCGTTAACTGATTTCATCGTTAACTGATTTCATCTTCATTTAACTGATTTCATCGTTAACTGATTTCATCGTTAACTGATTCCATCTTTAACTGATTTCATCGTTAACTGATTTCATCTTCATTTAACTGATTTCATCGTTAAGTGATTTCATCGTTAACTGATTTCATCGTTAACTGATTTCATCGTTAACTGATTTCATCTTCATTTAACTGATTTCATTGTTAACTGATTTCATCGTTAACTGATTTCATCTTCATTTAACTGATTTCATCGTTAACTGATTTCATCGTTAACTGATTCCATCGTTAACTGATTTCATCGTTAACTGATTTCATCTTCATTTAACTGATTTCATTTTCATTCTTCATTTAACTGATTTCATCGTTAACTGATTTCATCTTCATTTAACTGATTTCATCGTTAACTGATTTCATCGTTAACTGATTTCATCGTTAACTGATTTCATCTTTAACTGATTTCATCGTTAACTGATTTCATCTTCATTTAACTGATTTCATCGTTAACTGATTTCATCTTCATTTAATTGATTTCATCGTTAACTGATTTCATCGTTAACTGATTTCATCGTTAACTGATTTCATCTTCATTTAACTGATTTCATCGTTAACTGATTTCATCGTTAACTGATTTCATCGTTAACTGATTTCATCTTCATTTAACTGATTTCATCGTTAACTGATTTCATCGTTAACTGATTTCATCGTTAACTGATTTCATCTTCATTTAACTGATTTCATCGTTAACTGATTTCATCGTTAACTGATTTCATCGTTAACTGATTTCATCTTCATTTAACTGATTTCATCGTTAACTGATTTCATCTTTAACTGATTTCATCGTTAACTGATTTCATCTTCATTTAACTGATTTCATCGTTAACTGATTTCATCTTCATTTAACTGATTTCATCGTTAACTGATTTCATCGTTAACTGATTTCATCGTTAACTGATTTCATCTTCATTTAACTGATTCCATCGTTAACTGATTTCATCGTTAACTGATTTCATCGTTAACTGATTTCATCTTCATTTAACTGATTTCATCGTTAACTGATTTCATCGTTAACTGATTTCATCGTTAACTGATTTCATCTTCATTTAACTGATTTCATCGTTAACTGATTTCATCGTTAACTGATTTCATCTTCATTTAACTGATTTCATCGTTAACTGATTTCATCGTTAACTGATTCCATCGTTAACTGATTTCATCGTTAACTGATTTCATCTTCATTTAACTGATTTCATCGTTAACTGATTTCATCTTCATTTAACTGATTTCATCGTTAACTGATTTCATCGTTAACTGATTTCATCGTTAACTGATTTCATCTTCATTTAACTGATTTCATTTTCATTCACATTTAACTGATTTCATCGTTAACTGATTTCATCTTCATTTAATTGATTTCATCGTTAACTGATTTCATCGTTAACTGATTTCATCGTTAACTGATTTCATCTTCATTTAACTGATTTCATCGTTAACTGATTTCATCGTTAAATGATTTCATCGTTAACTGATTTCATCTTCATTTAACTGATTTCATCGTTAACTGATTTCATCGTTAACTGATTTCATCGTTAACTGATTTCATCTTCATTTAACTGATTTCATCGTTAACTGATTTCATCTTCATTTAATTGATTTCATCGTTAACTGATTTCATCGTTAACTGATTTCATCGTTAACTGATTTCATCGTTAACTGATTTCATCTTCATTTAACTGATTTCATCGTTAACTGATTTCATCGTTAACTGATTTCATTGTTAACTGATTTCATCTTCATTTAACTGATTTCATCGTTAACTGATTTCATCGTTAACTGATTTCATCTTCATTTAACTGATTTCATCGTTAACTGATTACATCGTTAACTGATTTCATCTTTAACTGATTTCATCGTTAACTGATTTCATCTTCATTTAACTGATTTCATCGTTAACTGATTTCATCGTTAACTGATTTCATCTTTAACTGATTTCATCGTTAACTGATTTCATCTTCATTTAACTGATTTCATCGTTAACTGATTTCATCTTCATTTAACTGATTTCATCGTTAACTGATTTCATCGTTAACTGATTTCATCTTCATTTAACTGATTCCATCGTTAACTGATTTCATCGTTAACTGATTTCATCGTTAACTGATTTCATCTTCATTTAACTGATTTCATCGTTAACTGATTTCATCGTTAACTGATTTCATCGTTAACTGATTTCATCTTCATTTAACTGATTTCATCGTTAACTGATTTCATCGTTAACTGATTTCATCTTCATTTAACTGATTTCATCGTTAACTGATTTCATCGTTAACTGATTTCATCGTTAACTGATTTCATCGTTAACTGATTTCATCTTCATTTAACTGATTTCATCGTTAACTGATTTCATCTTCATTTAACTGATTTCATCGTTAACTGATTTCATCGTTAACTGATTTCATCTTCATTTAACTGATTTCATTTTCATTCTTCATTTAACTGATTTCATCGTTAACTGATTTCATCTTCATTTAATTGATTTCATCGTTAACTGATTTCATCGTTAACTGATTTCATCTTCATTTAACTGATTTCATCGTTAACTGATTTCATCGTTAACTGATTTCATCTTCATTTAACTGATTTCATCGTTAACTGATTTCATCGTTAACTGATTTCATCTTCATTTAACTGATTTCATCGTTAACTGATTTCATCTTTAACTGATTTCATCGTTAACTGATTTCATCTTCATTTAACTGATTTCATCTTTAACTGATTTCATCGTTAACTGATTTCATCTTTAACTGATTTCATCGTTAACTGATTTCATCTTCATTTAACTGATTTCATCGTTAACTGATTTCATCTTCATTTAACTGATTTCATCGTTAACTGATTTCATCGTTAACTGATTTCATCGTTAACTGATTTCATCTTCATTTAACTGATTCCATCGTTAACTGATTTCATCGTTAACTGATTTCATCGTTAACTGATTTCATCTTCATTTAACTGATTTCATCGTTAACTGATTTCATCGTTAACTGATTTCATCTTTAACTGATTTCATCGTTAACTGATTTCATCTTCATTTAACTGATTTCATCGTTAACTGATTTCATCGTTAACTGATTTCATCGTTAACTGATTTCATCTTCATTTAACTGATTTCATCGTTAACTGATTTCATCGTTAACTGATTCCATCGTTAACTGATTTCATCGTTAACTGATTTCATCGTTAACTGATTTCATCTTCATTTAACTGATTTCATCGTTAACTGATTTCATCTTCATTTAACTGATTTCATCGTTAACTGATTTCATCGTTAACTGATTTCATCTTCATTTAACTGATTTCATTTTCATTCTTCATTTAACTGATTTCATCGTTAACTGATTTCATCTTCATTTAACTGATTTCATCGTTAACTGATTTCATCGTTAACTGATTTCATCGTTAACTGATTTCATCTTTAACTGATTTCATCGTTAACTGATTTCATCTTCATTTAACTGATTTCATCGTTAACTGATTTAATCTTCATTTAATTGATTTCATCGTTAACTGATTTCATCGTTAACTGATTTCATCGTTAACTGATTTCATCTTCATTTAACTGATTTCATCGTTAACTGATTCCATCGTTAACTGATTTCATCGTTAACTGATTTCATCTTCATTTAACTGATTTCATCGTTAACTGATTTCATCGTTAACTGATTTCATCGTTAACTGATTTCATCGTTAACTGATTTCATCTTCATTTAACTGATTTCATCGTTAACTGATTTCATCGTTAACTGATTTCATCTTCATTTAACTGATTTCATCGTTAACTGATTTCATCGTTAACTGATTTCATCTTCATTTAACTGATTTCATCGTTAACTGATTTCATCGTTAACTGATTCCATCGTTAACTGATTTCATCTTTAACTGATTTCATCGTTAACTGATTTCATCTTCATTTAACTGATTTCATCGTTAAGTGATTTCATCGTTAACTGATTTCATCTTCATTTAACTGATTTCATTGTTAACTGATTTCATCGTTAACTGATTTCATCTTTAACTGATTTCATCGTTAACTGATTTCATCTTCATTTAACTGATTTCATCGTTAACTGATTTCATCGTTAACTGATTTCATCTTCATTTAACTGATTTCATCGTTAACTGATTTCATCGTTAACTGATTTCATCTTTAACTGATTTCATCGTTAACTGATTTCATCTTCATTTAACTGATTTCATCGTTAACTGATTTCATCGTTAACTGATTTCATCTTCATTTAACTGATTTCATCGTTAACTGATTCCATCGTTAACTGATTTCATCTTTAACTGATTTCATCGTTAACTGATTTCATCTTCATTTAACTGATTTCATCGTTAAGTGATTTCATCGTTAACTGATTTCATCGTTAACTGATTTCATCTTCATTTAACTGATTTCATTGTTAACTGATTTCATCGTTAACTGATTTCATCTTCATTTAACTGATTTAATCGTTAACTGATTCCATCGTTAACTGATTTCATCGTTAACTGATTTCATCGTTAACTGATTTCATCTTCATTTAACTGATTTCATTTTCATTCTTCATTTAACTGATTTCATCGTTAACTGATTTCATCTTCATTTAACTGATTTCATCGTTAACTGATTTCATCGTTAACTGATTTCATCGTTAACTGATTTCATCTTTAACTGATTTCATCGTTAACTGATTTCATCTTCATTTAACTGATTTCATCGTTAACTGATTTCATCTTCATTTAATTGATTTCATCGTTAACTGATTTCATCGTTAACTGATTTCATCGTTAACTGATTTCATCTTCATTTAACTGATTTCATCGTTAACTGATTTCATCGTTAACTGATTTCATCGTTAACTGATTTCATCTTCATTTAACTGATTCCATCTTCATTTAACTGATTCCATCGTTAACTGATTTCATCGTTAACTGATTTCATCGTTAACTGATTTCATCTTCATTTAACTGATTTCATCGTTAACTGATTTCATCGTTAACTGATTCCATCGTTAACTGATTTCATCGTTAACTGATTTCATCGTTAACTGATTTCATCTTCATTTAACTGATTTCATCGTTAACTGATTTCATCTTCATTTAACTGATTTCATCGTTAACTGATTTCATCGTTAACTGATTTCATCGTTAACTGATTTCATCTTCATTTAACTGATTTCATTTTCATTCTTCATTTAACTGATTTCATCGTTAACTGATTTCATCTTCATTTAATTGATTTCATCGTTAACTGATTTCATCGTTAACTGATTTCATCGTTAACTGATTTCATCTTCATTTAACTGATTTCATCGTTAACTGATTTCATCGTTAACTGATTTCATCTTCATTCAACTGATTTCATCGTTAACTGATTTCATCGTTAACTGATTTCATCTTCATTTAACTGATTTCATCGTTAACTGATTTCATCGTTAACTGATTTCATCTTTAACTGATTTCATCGTTAACTGATTTCATCTTCATTTAACTGATTTCATAGTTAACTGATTTCATCGTTAACTGATTTCATCTTTAACTGATTTCATCGTTAACTGATTTCATCTTCATTTAACTGATTTCATCGTTAACTGATTTCATCTTCATTTAACTGATTTCATCGTTAACTGATTTCATCGTTAACTGATTTCATCTTTAACTGATTTCATCTTCATTTAACTGATTCCATCGTTAACTGATTTCATCGTTAACTGATTTCATCGTTAACTGATTTCATCTTCATTTAACTGATTTCATCGTTAACTGATTTCATCTTCATTTAACTGATTTCATCGTTAACTGATTTCATCGTTAACTGATTTCATCGTTAACTGATTTCATCGTTAACTGATTTCATCTTCATTTAACTGATTTCATCGTTAACTGATTTCATCGTTAACTGATTTCATCGTTAACTGATTTCATCTTCATTTAACTGATTTCATCGTTAACTGATTTCATCGTTAACTGATTTCATCGTTAACTGATTTCATCTTCATTTAACTGATTTCATCGTTAACTGATTTCATCGTTAACTGATTTCATCGTTAACTGATTTCATCTTCATTTAACTGATTTCATCGTTAACTGATTTCATCGTTAACTGATTTCATCTTCATTTAACTGATTTCATCGTTAACTGATTTCATCGTTAACTGATTCCATCGTTAACTGATTTCATCTTTAACTGATTTCATCGTTAACTGATTTCATCTTCATTTAACTGATTTCATCGTTAAGTGATTTCATCGTTAACTGATTTCATCGTTAACTGATTTCATCGTTAACTGATTTCATCTTCATTTAACTGATTTCATCGTTAACTGATTTCATCGTTAACTGATTTCATCGTTAACTGATTTCATCTTCATTTAACTGATTTCATCGTTAACTGATTTCATCGTTAACTGATTTCATCTTCATTTAACTGATTTCATCGTTAACTGATTTCATCGTTAACTGATTTCATCTTCATTTAACTGATTTCATCGTTAACTGATTTCATCTTCATTTAACTGATTTCATCGTTAACTGATTTCGTCTTCATTTAACTGATTTCATCGTTAACTGATTTCATCTTTAACTGATTTCATCGTTGACTGATTTCATCTTCATTTAACTGATTTCATCGTTAACTGATTTCATCGTTAACTGATTTCATCGTTAACTGATTTCATCTTCATTTAACTGATTCCATCGTTAACTGATTTCATCGTTAACTGATTTCATCTTCATTTAACTGATTTCATCGTTAACTGATTTCATCGTTAACTGATTCCATCGTTAACTGATTTCATCTTTAACTGATTTCATCGTTAACTGATTTCATCTTCATTTAACTGATTTCATCGTTAACTGATTTCATCTTCATTTAATTGATTTCATCGTTAACTGATTTCATCGTTAACTGATTTCATCTTCATTTAACTGATTTCATCGTTAACTGATTTCATCGTTAACTGATTTCATCTTCATTTAATTGATTTCATCGTTAACTGATTTCATCGTTAACTGATTTCAGCTTCATTTAACTGATTTCATCGTTAACTGATTTCATCGTTAACTGATTTCATCTTCATTTAACTGATTTCATCGTTAACTGATTTCATCGTTAACTGATTTCATCTTCATTTAACTGATTTCATCGTTAACTGATTTCATCGTTAACTGATTTCATCGTTAACTGATTTCATCTTCATTTAACTGATTTCATCGTTAACTGATTTCATCGTTAACTGATTTCATCTTTAACTGATTTCATTGTTAACTGATTTCATCTTCATTTAACTGATTTCATCGTTAACTGATTTCATCGTTAACTGATTTCATCTTCATTTAACTGATTTCATTTTCATTCTTCATTTAACTGATTTCATCGTTAACTGATTTCATCTTCATTTAATTGATTTCATCGTTAACTGATTTCATCGTTAACTGATTTCATCTTCATTTAACTGATTTCATCGTTAACTGATTTCATCGTTAACTGATTTCATCTTCATTTAACTGATTTCATCGTTAACTGATTTCATCGTTAATTGATTTCATCGTTAACTGATTTCATTTTCATTCTTCATTTAACTGATTTCATCGTTAACTGATTTCATCGTTAACTGATTTCATCTTCATTTAACTGATTTCATCGTTAATTGATTTCATCGTTAACTGATTTCATCTTCATTTAACTGATTTCATCGTTAACTGATTTCATCGTTAACTGATTTCATCGTTAACTGATTTCATCTTTAACTGATTTCATCGTTAACTGATTTCATCGTTAACTGATTTCATCTTCATTTAACTGATTTCATTGTTAACTGATTTCATCGTTAACTGATTTCATCTTCATTTAATTGATTTCATCGTTAACTGATTTCATCTTCATTTAATTGATTTCATCGTTAACTGATTTCATCGTTAACTGATTTCATCGTTAACTGATTTCATCTTCATTTAACTGATTTCATCGTTAACTGATTTCATCTTCATTTAACTGATTTCATCGTTAACTGATTTCATCGTTAACTGATTTCATCGTTAACTGATTTCATCTTCATTTAACTGATTTCATCGTTAACTGATTTCATCGTTAACTGATTTCATCTTCATTTAACTGATTTCATCGTTAACTGATTTCATCGTTAACTGATTTCATCGTTAACTGATTTCATCTTTAACTGATTTCATCGTTAACTGATTTCATCTTCATTTAACTGATTTCATCGTTAACTGATTTCATCTTCATTTAATTGATTTCATCGTTAACTGATTTCATCGTTAACTGATTTCATCGTTAACTGATTTCATCTTCATTTAACTGATTTCATCGTTAACTGATTTCATCGTTAACTGATTTCATCTTCATTTAACTGATTTCATTTTCATTCTTCATTTAACTGATTTCATCGTTAACTGATTTCATCTTCATTTAATTGATTTCATCGTTAACTGATTTCATCGTTAACTGATTTCATCGTTAACTGATTTCATCTTCATTTAACTGATTTCATCGTTAACTGATTTCATCGTTAACTGATTTCATCGTTAACTGATTTCATCTTCATTTAACTGATTTCATCGTTAACTGATTTCATCGTTAACTGATTTCATCTTCATTTAACTGATTTCATCGTTAACTGATTTCATCGTTAATTGATTTCATCGTTAACTGATTTCATTTTCATTCTTCATTTAACTGATTTCATCGTAAACTGATTTCATCGTTAACTGATTTCATCGTTAACTGATTTCATCTTCATTTAACTGATTTCATCGTTAACTGATTTCATCGTTAATTGATTTCATCGTTAACTGATTTCATCTTCATTCTTCATTTAACTGATTTCATCGTTAACTGATTTCATCTTCATTTAACTGATTTCATCGTTAACTGATTTCATCGTTAACTGATTTCATCGTTAACTGATTTCATCTTCATTTAACTGATTTCATCGTTAACTGATTTCATCTTCATTCTTCATTTAACTGATTTCATCTTTAACTGATTTCATCGTTAACTGATTTCATCTTCATTTAACTGATTTCATCGTTAATTGATTTCATCGTTAACTGATTTCATCGTTAACTGATTTCATCTTCATTTAACTGATTTCATCGTTAACTGATTTCATCGTTAACTGATTTCATCTTTAACTGATTTCATCTTCATTTAACTGATTTCATCGTTAACTGATTTCATCGTTAACTGATTTCATCGTTAACTGATTTCATCTTCATTTAACTGATTTCATCTTCATTTAACTGATTTCATCGTTAACTGATTTCATCTTCATTTAATTGATTTCATCTTCATTTAATTGATTTCATCGTTAACTGATTTCATCGTTAACTGATTTCATCGTTAACTGATTTCATCTTCATTTAACTGATTTCATCGTTAACTGATTTCATCGTTAACTGATTTCATCGTTAACTGATTTCATCTTCATTTAACTGATTTCATCGTTAACTGATTTCATCGTTAACTGATTTCATCTTCATTTAACTGATTTCATCGTTAACTGATTTCATCGTTAATTGATTTCATCGTTAACTGATTTCATTTTCATTCTTCATTTAACTGATTTCATCGTTAACTGATTTCATCGTTAACTGATTTCATCGTTAACTGATTTCATCTTCATTTAACTGATTTCATCGTTAACTGATTTCATCGTTAATTGATTTCATCGTTAACTGATTTCATCTTCATTCTTCATTTAACTGATTTCATCGTTAACTGATTTCATCTTCATTTAACTGATTTCATCGTTAACTGATTTCATCGTTAACTGATTTCATCGTTAACTGATTTCATCTTCATTTAACTGATTTCATCGTTAACTGATTTCATCGTTAACTGATTTCATCGTTAACTGATTTCATCTTCATTTAACTGATTTCATTGTTAACTGATTTCATCGTTAACTGATTTCATCTTCATTTAACTGATTTCATCGTTAACTGATTTCATCGTTAACTGATTTCATCTTCATTTAACTGATTTCATTTTCATTCTTCATTTAACTGATTTCATCGTTAACTGATTTCATCTTCATTTAACTGATTTCATCGTTAACTGATTTCATCGTTAACTGATTTCATCTTTAACTGATTTCATCGTTAACTGATTTCATCTTCATTTAACTGATTTCATCGTTAACTGATTTCATCTTCATTTAATTGATTTCATCGTTAACTGATTTCATCGTTAACTGATTTCATCGTTAACTGATTTCATCTTCATTTAACTGATTTCATCGTTAACTGATTTCATCGTTAACTGATTTCATCTTCATTTAACTGATTTCATCGTTAACTGATTTCATCGTTAACTGATTTCATCGTTAACTGATTTCATCGTTAACTGATTTCATCTTCATTTAACTGATTTCATTGTTAACTGATTTCATCGTTAACTGATTTCATCTTCATTTAACTGATTTCATCGTTAACTGATTTCATCGTTAACTGATTTCATCGTTAACTGATTTCATCTTCATTTAACTGATTTCATTTTCATTCTTCATTTAACTGATTTCATCGTTAACTGATTTCATCTTCATTTAACTGATTTCATCGTTAACTGATTTCATCGTTAACTGATTTCATCGTTAACTGATTTCATCTTTAACTGATTTCATCGTTAACTGATTTCATCTTCATTTAACTGATTTCATCGTTAACTGATTTCATCTTCATTTAATTGATTTCATCGTTAACTGATTTCATCGTTAACTGATTTCATCGTTAACTGATTTCATCTTCATTTAACTGATTTCATCGTTAACTGATTTCATCGTTAACTGATTTCATCTTCATTTAACTGATTTCATCGTTAACTGATTTCATCGTTAACTGATTTCATCTTCATTTAACTGATTTCATTTTCATTCTTCATTTAATTGATTTCATCGTTAACTGATTTCATCGTTAACTGATTTCATCGTTAACTGATTTCATCTTCATTTAACTGATTTCATCGTTAACTGATTTCATCGTTAATTGATTTCATCGTTAACTGATTTCATTTTCATTCTTCATTTAACTGATTTCATCGTTAACTGATTTCATCGTTAACTGATTTCATCTTCATTTAACTGATTTCATCGTTAACTGATTTCATCGTTAATTGATTTCATCGTTAACTGATTTCATCTTCATTCTTCATTTAACTGATTTCATCGTTAACTGATTTCATCTTCATTTAACTGATTTCATCTTCATTTAACTGATTTCATCGTTAACTGATTTCATCGTTAACTGATTTCATCTTCATTTAACTGATTTCATCGTTAACTGATTTCATCGTTAACTGATTTCATCGTTAACTGATTTCATCTTCATTTAACTGATTTCATCGTTAACTGATTTCATCGTTAACTGATTTCATCTTTAACTGATTTCATCGTTAACTGATTTCATCTTCATTTAACTGATTTCATCGTTAACTGATTTCATCTTCATTTAATTGATTTCATCGTTAACTGATTTCATCGTTAACTGATTTCATCGTTAACTGATTTCATCTTCATTTAACTGATTTCATCGTTAACTGATTTCATCGTTAACTGATTTCATCTTCATTTAACTGATTTCATTTTCATTCTTCATTTAACTGATTTCATCGTTAACTGATTTCATCTTCATTTAATTGATTTCATCGTTAACTGATTTCATCGTTAACTGATTTCATCGTTAACTGATTTCATCTTCATTTAACTGATTTCATCTTCATTTAACTGATTTCATCGTTAACTGATTTCATCGTTAACTGATTTCATCGTTAACTGATTTCATCTTCATTTAACTGATTTCATCGTTAACTGATTTCATCGTTAACTGATTTCATCTTCATTTAACTGATTTCATCGTTAACTGATTTCATCGTTAATTGATTTCATCGTTAACTGATTTCATTTTCATTCTTCATTTAACTGATTTCATCGTTAACTGATTTCATCGTTAACTGATTTCATCTTCATTTAACTGATTTCATCGTTAACTGATTTCATCGTTAATTGATTTCATCGTTAACTGATTTCATCTTCATTCTTCATTTAACTGATTTCATCGTTAACTGATTTCATCTTCATTTAACTGATTTCATCGTTAACTGATTTCATCGTTAACTGATTTCATCTTCATTTAACTGATTTCATCGTTAACTGATTTCATCTTCATTCTTCATTTAACTGATTTCATCTTTAACTGATTTCATCGTTAACTGATTTCATCTTCATTTAACTGATTTCATCGTTAATTGATTTCATCGTTAACTGATTTCATCGTTAACTGATTTCATCTTCATTTAACTGATTTCATCGTTAACTGATTTCATCGTTAACTGATTTCATCTTCATTTAACTGATTTCATCGTTAACTGATTTCATCGTTAACTGATTTCATCTTTAACTGATTTCATCTTCATTTAACTGATTTCATCGTTAACTGATTTCATCGTTAACTGATTTCATCGTTAACTGATTTCATCTTCATTTAACTGATTTCATCGTTAACTGATTTCATCGTTAACTGATTTCATCGTTAACTGATTTCATCGTTAACTGATTTCATCTTCATTTAACTGATTTCATCGTTAACTGATTTCATCTTCATTTAATTGATTTCATCGTTAACTGATTTCATCGTTAACTGATTTCATCTTCATTTAACTGATTTCATCGTTAACTGATTTCATCGTTAACTGATTTCATCTTCATTTAACTGATTTCATTTTCATTCTTCATTTAACTGATTTCATCGTTAACTGATTTCATCTTCATTTAATTGATTTCATCGTTAACTGATTTCATCGTTAACTGATTTCATCGTTAACTGATTTCATCTTCATTTAACTGATTTCATCGTTAACTGATTTCATCGTTAACTGATTTCATCGTTAACTGATTTCATCTTCATTTAACTGATTTCATCGTTAACTGATTTCATCGTTAACTGATTTCATCTTCATTTAACTGATTTCATCGTTAACTGATTTCATCGTTAATTGATTTCATCGTTAACTGATTTCATTTTCATTCTTCATTTAACTGATTTCATCTTCATTTAACTGATTTCATCTTCATTTAACTGATTTCATCTTCATTTAACTGATTTCATCGTTAACTGATTTCATCGTTAACTGATTTCATCTTTAACTGATTTCATCTTCATTTAACTGATTTCATCGTTAACTGATTTCATCGTTAACTGATTTCATCTTCATTTAACTGATTTCATCTTCATTTAACTGATTTCATCGTTAACTGATTTCATCGTTAACTGATTTCATCTTTAACTGATTTCATCGTTAACTGATTTCATCTTCATTTAACTGATTCCATCGTTAACTGATTTCATCGTTAACTGATTTCATCTTCATTTAACTGATTTCATCGTTATCTGATTTCATCGTTAACTGATTTCATCTTTAACTGATTTCATCTTCATTTAACTGATTTCATCGTTAACTGATTTCATCTTCATTTAACTGATTTCATCGTTAAGTGATTTCATCGTTAACTGATTTCATCGTTAACTGATTTCATCTTCATTTAACTGATTTCATCGTTAACTGATTTCATCGTTAACTGATTTCATCTTCATTTAACTGATTTCATCGTTAACTGATTTCATCGTTAATTGATTTCATCGTTAACTGATTTCATTTTCATTCTTCATTTAACTGATTTCATCTTCATTTAACTGATTTCATCTTCATTTAACTGATTTCATCGTTAACTGATTTCATCGTTAACTGATTTCATCTTTAACTGATTTCATCTTCATTTAACTGATTTCATCGTTAACTGATTTCATCGTTAACTGATTTCATCTTCATTTAACTGATTTCATCGTTAACTGATTTCATCGTTAACTGATTTCATCGTTAACTGATTTCATCTTCATTTAACTGATTTCATTTTCATTCTTCATTTAACTGATTTCATCGTTAACTGATTTCATCTTCATTTAACTGATTTCATCTTCATTTAACTGATTTCATCGTTAACTGATTTCATCTTCATTTAACTGATTTCATCGTTAACTGATTTCATCTTCATTTAATTGATTTCATCGTTAACTGATTTCATCGTTAACTGATTTAATCGTTAACTGATTTCATCTTCATTTAACTGATTTCATCGTTAACTGATTTCATCGTTAACTGATTTCATCTTCATTTAACTGATTTCATTTTCATTCTTCATTTAACTGATTTCATCGTTAACTGATTTCATCTTCATTTAACTGATTTCATCGTTAACTGATTTCATCGTTAATTGATTTCATCGTTAACTGATTTCATTTTCATTCTTCATTTAACTGATTTCATCGTTAACTGATTTCATCGTTAACTGATTTCATCTTCATTTAACTGATTTCATCGTTAACTGATTTCATCGTTAATTGATTTCATCGTTAACTGATTTCATCTTCATTCTTCATTTAACTGATTTCATCGTTAACTGATTTCATCTTCATTTAACTGATTTCATCGTTAACTGATTTCATCGTTAACTGATTTCATCTTCATTTAACTGATTTCATCGTTAACTGATTTCATCTTCATTCTTCATTTAACTGATTTCATCTTTAACTGATTTCATCGTTAACTGATTTCATCTTCATTTAACTGATTTCATCGTTAATTGATTTCATCGTTAACTGATTTCATCGTTAACTGATTTCATCTTCATTTAACTGATTTCATCGTTAACTGATTTCATCGTTAACTGATTTCATCTTCATTTAACTGATTTCATCGTTAACTGATTTCATCGTTAACTGATTTCATCTTCATTTAACTGATTTCATTGTTAACTGATTTCATCGTTAACTGATTTCATCTTCATTTAACTGATTTCATCGTTAACTGATTTCATCGTTAACTGATTTCATCTTCATTTAACTGATTTCATTTTCATTCTTCATTTAACTGATTTCATCGTTAACTGATTTCATCTTCATTTAACTGATTTCATCGTTAACTGAATTCATCGTTAACTGATTTCATCGTTAACTGATTTCATCTTTAACTGATTTCATCGTTAACTGATTTCATCTTCATTTAACTGATTTCATCGTTAACTGATTTCATCTTCATTTAATTGATTTCATCGTTAACTGATTTCATCGTTAACTGATTTCATCGTTAACTGATTTCATCTTCATTTAACTGATTTCATCGTTAACTGATTTCATCGTTAACTGATTTCATCTTCATTTAACTGATTTCATTTTCATTCTTCATTTAACTGATTTCATCGTTAACTGATTTCATCTTCATTTAATTGATTTCATCGTTAACTGATTTCATCGTTAACTGATTTCATCGTTAACTGATTTCATCTTCATTTAACTGATTTCATCGTTAACTGATTTCATCGTTAACTGATTTCATCGTTAACTGATTTCATCTTCATTTAACTGATTTCATCGTTAACTGATTTCATCGTTAACTGATTTCATCTTCATTTAACTGATTTCATCGTTAACTGATTTCATCGTTAATTGATTTCATCGTTAACTGATTTCATTTTCATTCTTCATTTAACTGATTTCATCGTTAACTGATTTCATCGTTAACTGATTTCATCTTCATTTAACTGATTTCATCGTTAATTGATTTCATCGTTAACTGATTTCATCTTCATTCTTCATTTAACTGATTTCATCGTTAACTGATTTCATCTTCATTTAACTGATTTCATCGTTAACTGATTTCATCGTTAACTGATTTCATCGTTAACTGATTTCATCTTCATTTAACTGATTTCATCGTTAACTGATTTCATCTTCATTCTTCATTTAACTGATTTCATCTTTAACTGATTTCATCGTTAACTGATTTCATCTTCATTTAACTGATTTCATCGTTAATTGATTTCATCGTTAACTGATTTCATCGTTAATTGATTTCATCGTTAACTGATTTCATCTTCATTTAACTGATTTCATCGTTAACTGATTTCATCTTCATTCTTCATTTAACTGATTTCATCTTTAACTGATTTCATCGTTAACTGATTTCATCTTCATTTAACTGATTTCATCTTCATTTAACTGATTTCATCGTTAATTGATTTCATCGTTAACTGATTTCATCGTTAACTGATTTCATCTTCATTTAACTGATTTCATCGTTAACTGATTTCATCGTTAACTGATTTCATCTTTAACTGATTTCATCTTCATTTAACTGATTTCATCGTTAACTGATTTCATCGTTAACTGATTTCATCGTTAACTGATTTCATCTTCATTTAACTGATTTCATCTTCATTTAACTGATTTCATCGTTAACTGATTTCATCGTTAACTGATTTCATCTTCATTTAATTGATTTCATCGTTAACTGATTTCATCGTTAACTGATTTCATCGTTAACTGATTTCATCTTCATTTAACTGATTTCATCGTTAACTGATTTCATCGTTAACTGATTTCATCGTTAACTGATTTCATCTTCATTTAACTGATTTCATCGTTAACTGATTTCATCGTTAACTGATTTCATCTTCATTTAACTGATTTCATCGTTAACTGATTTCATCGTTAATTGATTTCATCGTTAACTGATTTCATTTTCATTCTTCATTTAACTGATTTCATCCTTAACTGATTTCATCGTTAACTGATTTCATCTTCATTCTTCATTTAACTGATTTCATCGTTAACTGATTTCATCTTCATTTAACTGATTTCATCGTTAACTGATTTCATCGTTAACTGATTTCATCTTCATTTAACTGATTTCATCGTTAACTGATTTCATCTTCATTCTTCATTTAACTGATTTCATCTTTAACTGATTTCATCGTTAACTGATTTCATCTTCATTTAACTGATTTCATCGTTAATTGATTTCATCGTTAACTGATTTCATCGTTAACTGATTTCATCTTCATTTAACTGATTTCATCGTTAACTGATTTCATCGTTAACTGATTTCATCTTTAACTGATTTCATCTTCATTTAACTGATTTCATCGTTAACTGATTTCATCGTTAACTGATTTCATCTTCATTTAACTGATTTCATTGTTAACTGATTTCATCGTTAACTGATTTCATCTTCATTTAACTGATTTCATCGTTAACTGATTTCATCGTTAACTGATTTCATCTTCATTTAACTGATTTCATTTTCATTCTTCATTTAACTGATTTCATCGTTAACTGATTTCATCTTCATTTAACTGATTTCATCGTTAACTGATTTCATCGTTAACTGATTTCATCGTTAACTGATTTCATCTTCATTTAACTGATTTCATCGTTAACTGATTTCATCTTCATTTAATTGATTTCATCGTTAACTGATTTCATCGTTAACTGATTTCATCGTTAACTGATTTCATCTTCATTTAACTGATTTCATCGTTAACTGATTTCATCGTTAACTGATTTCATCTTCATTTAACTGATTTCATTTTCATTCTTCATTTAACTGATTTCATCGTTAACTGATTTCATCTTCATTTAATTGATTTCATCGTTAACTGATTTCATCGTTAACTGATTTCATCTTCATTTAACTGATTTCATCGTTAACTGATTTCATCGTTAACTGATTTCATCTTCATTTAACTGATTTCATCGTTAACTGATTTCATCGTTAATTGATTTCATCGTTAACTGATTTCATTTTCATTCTTCATTTAACTGATTTCATCGTTAACTGATTTCATCGTTAACTGATTTCATCTTCATTTAACTGATTTCATCGTTAACTGATTTCATCGTTAACTGATTTCATCTTCATTTAACTGATTTCATCGTTAACTGATTTCATCGTTAACTGATTTCATCGTTAACTGATTTCATCGTTAACTGATTTCATCTTCATTTAACTGATTTCATCGTTAACTGATTTCATCGTTAACTGATTTCATCGTTAACTGATTTCATCTTCATTTAACTGATTTCATTTTCATTCTTCATTTAACTGATTTCATCGTTAACTGATTTCATCTTCATTTAACTGATTTCATCGTTAACTGATTTCATCGTTAACTGATTTCATCTTCATTTAACTGATTTCATTGTTAACTGATTTCATCGTTAACTGATTTCATCTTCATTTAACTGATTTCATCGTTAACTGATTTCATCGTTAACTGATTTCATCGTTAACTGATTTCATCTTCATTTAACTGATTTCATCGTTAACTGATTTCATCGTTAATTGATTTCATCGTTAACTGATTTCATTTTCATTCTTCATTTAACTGATTTCATCGTTAACTGATTTCATCGTTAACTGATTTCATCTTCATTTAACTGATTTCATCGTTAATTGATTTCATCGTTAACTGATTTCATCGTTAACTGATTTCATCGTTAACTGATTTCATCTTCATTCTTCATTTAACTGATTTCATCTTTAACTGATTTCATCGTTAACTGATTTCATCTTCATTTAACTGATTTCATCGTTAATTGATTTCATCGTTAACTGATTTCATCGTTAATTGATTTCATCGTTAACTGATTTCATCTTCATTTAACTGATTTCATCGTTAACTGATTTCATCTTCATTCTTCATTTAACTGATTTCATCTTCATTTAACTGATTTCATCGTTAACTGATTTCATCTTCATTCTTCATTTAACTGATTTCATCTTTAACTGATTTCATCGTTAACTGATTTCATCTTCATTTAACTGATTTCATCGTTAATTGATTTCATCGTTAACTGATTTCATCGTTAACTGATTTCATCTTCATTTAACTGATTTCATCGTTAACTGATTTCATCGTTAACTGATTTCATCTTTAACTGATTTCATCTTCATTTAACTGATTTCATCGTTAACTGATTTCATCGTTAACTGATTTCATCGTTAACTGATTTCATCTTCATTTAACTGATTTCATCTTCATTTAAAAGATTTCATCGTTAACTGATTTCATCGTTAACTGATTTCATCTTCATTTAATTGATTTCATCGTTAACTGATTTCATCGTTAACTGATTTCATCGTTAACTGATTTCATCTTCATTTAACTGATTTCATCGTTAACTGATTTCATCGTTAACTGATTTCATCGTTAACTGATTTCATCTTCATTTAACTGATTTCATCGTTAACTGATTTCATCGTTAACTGATTTCATCTTCATTTAACTGATTTCATCGTTAACTGATTTCATCGTTAATTGATTTCATCGTTAACTGATTTCATTTTCATTCTTCATTTAACTGATTTCATCGTTAACTGATTTCATCGTTAACTGATTTCATCGTTAACTGATTTCATCTTCATTTAACTGATTTCATCGTTAACTGATTTCATCGTTAATTGATTTCATCGTTAACTGATTTCATCTTCATTCTTCATTTAACTGATTTCATCGTTAACTGATTTCATCTTCATTTAACTGATTTCATCGTTAACTGATTTCATCGTTAACTGATTTCATCGTTAACTGATTTCATCTTCATTTAACTGATTTCATCGTTAACTGATTTCATCTTCATTCTTCATTTAACTGATTTCATCTTTAACTGATTTCATCGTTAACTGATTTCATCTTCATTTAACTGATTTCATCGTTAATTGATTTCATCGTTAACTGATTTCATCGTTAACTGATTTCTTCTTCATTTAACTGATTTCATCGTTAACTGATTTCATCTTCATTTAACTGATTTCATCTTTAACTGATTTCATCTTTAACTGATTTCATCTTCATTTAACTGATTTCATCGTTAACTGATTTCATCGTTAACTGATTTCATCGTTAACTGATTTCATCTTTAACTGATTTCATCTTCATTTAACTGATTTCATCGTTAACTGATTTCATCGTTAACTGATTTCATCGTTAACTGATTTCATCTTCATTTAACTGATTTCATTGTTAACTGATTTCATCGTTAACTGATTTCATCTTCATTTAACTGATTTCATCGTTAACTGATTTCATCGTTAACTGATTTCATCTTCATTTAACTGATTTCATTTTCATTCTTCATTTAACTGATTTCATCGTTAACTGATTTCATCTTCATGTAACTGATTTCATCGTTAACTGATTTCATCGTTAACTGATTTCATCGTTAACTGATTTCATCTTTAACTGATTTCATCGTTAACTGATTTCATCTTCATTTAACTGATTTCATCGTTAACTGATTTCATCTTCATTTAATTGATTTCATCGTTAACTGATTTCATCTTCATTTAACTGATTTCATCGTTAACTGATTTCATCTTCATTTAACTGATTTCATCGTTAACTGATTTCATCGTTAACTGATTTCATCTTCATTTAACTGATTTCATTTTCATTCTTCATTTAACTGATTTCATCGTTAACTGATTTCATCTTCATTTAATTGATTTCATCGTTAACTGATTTCATCGTTAACTGATTTCATCTTCATTTAACTGATTTCATCGTTAACTGATTTCATCGTTAACTGATTTCATCTTCATTTAACTGATTTCATCGTTAACTGATTTCATCGTTAATTGATTTCATCGTTAACTGATTTCATTTTCATTCTTCATTTAACTGATTTCATCGTTAACTGATTTCATCGTTAACTGATTTCATCTTCATTTAACTGATTTCATCGTTAACTGATTTCATCTTCATTTAACTGATTTCATCGTTAACTGATTTCATCGTTAACTGATTTCATCGTTAACTGATTTCATCGTTAACTGATTTCATCTTCATTTAACTGATTTCATCGTTAACTGATTTCATCGTTAACTGATTTCATCGTTAACTGATTTCATCTTCATTTAACTGATTTCATTGTTAACTGATTTCATCGTTAACTGATTTCATCTTCATTTAACTGATTTCATCGTTAACTGATTTCATCGTTAACTGATTTCATCTTCATTTAACTGATTTCATCGTTAACTGATTTCATCGTTAATTGATTTCATCGTTAACTGATTTCATCTTCATTTAACTGATTTCATCGTTAACTGATTTCATCGTTAACTGATTTCATCTTCATTTAACTGATTTCATCGTTAACTGATTTCATCGTTAATTGATTTCATCGTTAACTGATTTCATTTTCATTCTTCATTTAACTGATTTCATCGTTAACTGATTTCATCGTTAACTGATTTCATCTTCATTTAACTGATTTCATCGTTAACTGATTTCATCGTTAATTGATTTCATCGTTAACTGATTTCATCTTCATTTAACTGATTTCATCGTTAATTGATTTCATCGTTAACTGATTTCATCTTCATTTAACTGATTTCATCGTTAACTGATTTCATCTTCATTCTTCATTTAACTGATTTCATCTTTAACTGATTTCATCGTTAACTGATTTCATCTTCATTTAACTGATTTCATCGTTAATTGATTTCATCGTTAACTGATTTCATCGTTAATTGATTTCATCGTTAACTGATTTCATCTTCATTTAACTGATTTCATCGTTAACTGATTTCATCTTCATTCTTCATTTAACTGATTTCATCTTTAACTGATTTCATCGTTAACTGATTTCATCTTCATTTAACTGATTTCATCGTTAATTGATTTCATCGTTAACTGATTTCATCGTTAACTGATTTCATCTTCATTTAACTGATTTCATCGTTAACTGATTTCATCGTTAACTGATTTCATCTTTAACTGATTTCATCTTCATTTAACTGATTTCATCGTTAACTGATTTCATCGTTAACTGATTTCATCGTTAACTGATTTCATCTTCATTTAACTGATTTCATCTTCATTTAACTGATTTCATCGTTAACTGATTTCATCGTTAACTGATTTCATCTTCATTTAATTGATTTCATCGTTAACTGATTTCATCGTTAACTGATTTCATCGTTAACTGATTTCATCTTCATTTAACTGATTTCATCGTTAACTGATTTCATCGTTAACTGATTTCATCTTCATTTAACTGATTTCATCGTTAACTGATTTCATCGTTAACTGATTTCATCTTCATTTAACTGATTTCATCGTTAACTGATTTCATCGTTAATTGATTTCATCGTTAACTGATTTCATTTTCATTCTTCATTTAACTGATTTCATCGTAAACTGATTTCATCGTTAACTGATTTCATCTTCATTTAACTGATTTCATCGTTAACTGATTTCATCGTTAATTGATTTCATCGTTAACTGATTTCATCTTCATTCTTCATTTAACTGATTTCATCGTTAACTGATTTCATCTTCATTTAACTGATTTCATCGTTAACTGATTTCATCGTTAACTGATTTCATCGTTAACTGATTTCATCGTTAACTGATTTCATCTTCATTTAACTGATTTCATCGTTAACTGATTTCATCTTCATTCTTCATTTAACTGATTTCATCTTTAACTGATTTCATCGTTAACTGATTTCATCTTCATTTAACTGATTTCATCGTTAATTGATTTCATCGTTAACTGATTTCATCGTTAACTGATTTCATCTTCATTTAACTGATTTCATCGTTAACTGATTTCATCGTTAACTGATTTCATCTTTAACTGATTTCATCTTCATTTAACTGATTTCATCGTTAACTGATTTCATCGTTAACTGATTTCATCTTCATTTAACTGATTTCATTGTTAACTGATTTCATCGTTAACTGATTTCATCTTCATTTAACTGATTTCATCGTTAACTGATTTCATCGTTAACTGATTTCATCGTTAACTGATTTCATCTTCATTTAACTGATTTCATTTTCATTCTTCATTTAACTGATTTCATCGTTAACTGATTTCATCTTCATTTCACTGATTTCATCGTTAACTGATTTCATCGTTAACTGATTTCATCGTTAACTGATTTCATCTTTAACTGATTTCATCGTTAACTGATTTCATCTTCATTTAACTGATTTCATCGTTAACTGATTTCATCTTCATTTAATTGATTTCATCGTTAACTGATTTCATCATTAACTGATTTCATCGTTAACTGATTTCATCTTCATTTAACTGATTTCATCGTTAACTGATTTCATCGTTAACTGATTTCATCTTCATTTAACTGATTTCATTTTCATTCTTCATTTAACTGATTTCATCGTTAACTGATTTCATCTTCATTTAATTGATTTCATCGTTAACTGATTTCATCGTTAACTGATTTCATCTTCATTTAACTGATTTCATCGTTAACTGATTTCATCGTTAACTGATTTCATCTTCATTTAACTGATTTCATCGTTAACTGATTTCATCGTTAATTGATTTCATCGTTAACTGATTTCATTTTCATTCTTCATTTAACTGATTTCATCGTTAACTGATTTCATCGTTAACTGATTTCATCTTCATTTAACTGATTTCATCGTTAACTGATTTCATCTTCATTTAACTGATTTCATCGTTAACTGATTTCATCGTTAACTGATTTCATCGTTAACTGATTTCATCTTCATTTAACTGATTTCATTGTTAACTGATTTCATCGTTAACTGATTTCATCTTCATTTAACTGATTTCATCGTTAACTGATTTCATCGTTAACTGATTTCATCGTTAACTGATTTCATCTTCATTTAACTGATTTCATCGTTAACTGATTTCATCGTTAACTGATTTCATCTTCATTTAACTGATTTCATTGTTAACTGATTTCATCGTTAACTGATTTCATCTTCATTTAACTGATTTCATCGTTAACTGATTTCATCGTTAACTGATTTCATCGTTAACTGATTTCATCTTCATTTAACTGATTTCATCGTTAACTGATTTCATCGTTAATTGATTTCATCGTTAACTGATTTCATTTTCATTCTTCATTTAACTGATTTCATCGTTAACTGATTTCATCGTTAACTGATTTCATCGTTAATTGATTTCATCGTTAACTGATTTCATCTTCATTTAACTGATTTCATCGTTAATTGATTTCATCGTTAACTGATTTCATCGTTAACTGATTTCATCGTTAACTGATTTCATCTTCATTCTTCATTTAACTGATTTCATCTTTAACTGATTTCATCGTTAACTGATTTCATCTTCATTTAACTGATTTCATCGTTAATTGATTTCATCGTTAGCTGATTTCATCGTTAATTGATTTCATCGTTAACTGATTTCATCTTCATTTAACTGATTTCATCGTTAACTGATTTCATCTTCATTCTTCATTTAACTGATTTCATCTTTAACTGATTTCATCGTTAACTGATTTCATCTTCATTTAACTGATTTCATCGTTAATTGATTTCATCGTTAACTGATTTCATCGTTAACTGATTTCATCTTCATTTAACTGATTTCATCGTTAACTGATTTCATCGTTAACTGATTTCATCTTTAACTGATTTCATCTTCATTTAACTGATTTCATCGTTAACTGATTTCATCTTCATTTAACTGATTTCATCTTCATTTAACTGATTTCATCGTTAACTGATTTCATCGTTAACTGATTTCATCTTCATTTAATTGATTTCATCGTTAACTGATTTCATCGTTAACTGATTTCATCGTTAACTGATTTCATCTTCATTTAACTGATTTCATCGTTAACTGATTTCATCGTTAACTGATTTCATCGTTAACTGATTTCATCTTCATTTAACTGATTTCATCGTTAACTGATTTCATCGTTAACTGATTTCATCTTCATTTAACTGATTTCATCGTTAACTGATTTCATCGTTAATTGATTTCATCGTTAACTGATTTCATTTTCATTCTTCATTTAACTGATTTCATCGTTAACTGATTTCATCGTTAACTGATTTCATCTTCATTTAACTGATTTCATCGTTAACTGATTTCATCGTTAATTGATTTCATCGTTAACTGATTTCATCTTCATTCTTCATTTAACTGATTTCATCGTTAACTGATTTCATCTTCATTTAACTGATTTCATCGTTAACTGATTTCATCGTTAACTGATTTCATCTTCATTTAACTGATTTCATCGTTAACTGATTTCATCTTCATTCTTCATTTAACTGATTTCATCTTTAACTGATTTCATCGTTAACTGATTTCATCTTCATTTAACTGATTTCATCGTTAATTGATTTCATCGTTAACTGATTTCATCGTTAACTGATTTCATCTTCATTTAACTGATTTCATCGTTAACTGATTTCATCGTTAACTGATTTCATCTTTAACTGATTTCATCTTCATTTTACTGATTTCATCGTTAACTGATTTCATCGTTAACTGATTTCATCTTCATTTAATTGATTTCATCGTTAACTGATTTCATCGTTAACTGATTTCATCTTCATTTAACTGATTTCATCGTTAACTGATTTCATCGTTAACTGATTTCATCGTTAACTGATTTCATCTTCATTTAACTGATTTCATCGTTAACTGATTTCATCGTTAACTGATTTCATCGTTAACTGATTTCATCTTCATTTAACTGATTTCATCGTTAACTGATTTCATCGTTAATTGATTTCATCGTTAACTGATTTCATTTTCATTCTTCATTTAACTGATTTCATCGTTAACTGATTTCATCGTTAACTGATTTCATCTTCATTTAACTGATTTCATCGTTAACTGATTTCATCGTTAATTGATTTCATCGTTAACTGATTTCATCTTCATTCTTCATTTAACTGATTTCATCGTTAACTGATTTCATCTTCATTTAACTGATTTCATCGTTAACTGATTTCATCGTTAACTGATTTCATCTTCATTTAACTGATTTCATCGTTAACTGATTTCATCTTCATTCTTCATTTAACTGATTTCATCTTTAACTGATTTCATCGTTAACTGATTTCATCTTTAACTGATTTCATCTTCATTTAACTGATTTCATCGTTAACTGATTTCATCGTTAACTGATTTCATCTTCATTTAATTGATTTCATCGTTAACTGATTTCATCGTTAACTGATTTCATCGTTAACTGATTTCATCTTCATTTAACTGATTTCATCGTTAACTGATTTCATCGTTAACTGATTTCATCGTTAACTGATTTCATCTTCATTTAACTGATTTCATCGTTAACTGATTTCATCGTTAACTGATTTCATCTTCATTTAACTGATTTCATCGTTAACTGATTTCATCGTTAATTGATTTCATCGTTAACTGATTTCATTTTCATTCTTCATTTAACTGATTTCATCGTTAACTGATTTCATCGTTAACTGATTTCATCTTCATTTAACTGATTTCATCGTTAACTGATTTCATCGTTAATTGATTTCATCGTTAACTGATTTCATCTTCATTCTTCATTTAACTGATTTCATCGTTAACTGATTTCATCTTCATTTAACTGATTTCATCGTTAACTGATTTCATCGTTAACTGATTTCATCTTCATTTAACTGATTTCATCGTTAACTGATTTCATCTTCATTCTTCATTTAACTGATTTCATCTTTAACTGATTTCATCGTTAACTGATTTCATCTTCATTTAACTGATTTCATCGTTAATTGATTTCATCGTTAACTGATTTCATCTTCATTTAACTGATTTCATCGTTAACTGATTTCATCGTTAACTGATTTCATCTTTAACTGATTTCATCTTCATTTAACTGATTTCATCGTTAACTGATTTCATCGTTAACTGATTTCATCGTTAACTGATTTCATCTTCATTTAACTGATTTCATTGTTAACTGATTTCATCGTTAACTGATTTCATCTTCATTTAACTGATTTCATCGTTAACTGATTTCATCGTTAACTGATTTCATCGTTAACTGATTTCATCTTCATTTAACTGATTTCATTTTCATTCTTCATTTAACTGATTTCATCGTTAACTGATTTCATCTTCATTTAACTGATTTCATCGTTAACTGATTTCATCGTTAACTGATTTCATCTTTAACTGATTTCATCGTTAACTGATTTCATCTTCATTTAACTGATTTCATCGTTAACTGATTTCATCTTCATTTAATTGATTTCATCGTTAACTGATTTCATCGTTAACTGATTTCATCGTTAACTGATTTCATCTTCATTTAACTGATTTCATCGTTAACTGATTTCATCGTTAACTGATTTCATCTTCATTTAACTGATTTCATCGTTAACTGATTTCATCGTTAACTGATTTCATCTTCATTTAACTGATTTCATCGTTAACTGATTTCATCGTTAACTGATTTCATCTTCATTTAACTGATTTCATTGTTAACTGATTTCATCGTTAACTGATTTCATCTTCATTTAACTGATTTCATCGTTAACTGATTTCATCGTTAACTGATTTCATCGTTAACTGATTTCATCTTCATTTAACTGATTTCATTTTCATTCTTCATTTAACTGATTTCATCGTTAACTGATTTCATCTTCATTTAACTGATTTCATCGTTAACTGATTTCATCGTTAACTGATTTCATCGTTAACTGATTTCATCTTTAACTGATTTCATCGTTAACTGATTTCATCTTCATTTAACTGATTTCATCGTTAACTGATTTCATCTTCATTTAATTGATTTCATCGTTAACTGATTTCATCGTTAACTGATTTCATCGTTAACTGATTTCATCTTCATTTAAATGATTTCATCGTTAACTGATTTCATCGTTAACTGATTTCATCTTCATTTAACTGATTTCATTTTCATTCTTCATTTAACTGATTTCATCGTTAACTGATTTCATCTTCATTTAATTGATTTCATCGTTAACTGATTTCATCGTTAACTGATTTCATCGTTAACTGATTTCATCTTCATTTAACTGATTTCATCGTTAACTGATTTCATCGTTAACTGATTTCATCGTTAACTGATTTCATCTTCATTTAACTGATTTCATCGTTAACTGATTTCATCGTTAACTGATTTCATCTTCATTTAACTGATTTCATCGTTAACTGATTTCATCGTTAATTGATTTCATCGTTAACTGATTTCATTTTCATTCTTCATTTAACTGATTTCATCGTTAACTGATTTCATCGTTAACTGATTTCATCTTCATTTAACTGATTTCATCGTTAACTGATTTCATCGTTAATTGATTTCATCGTTAACTGATTTCATCTTCATTCTTCATTTAACTGATTTCATCGTTAACTGATTTCATCTTCATTTAACTGATTTCATCGTTAACTGATTTCATCGTTAACTGATTTCATCGTTAACTGATTTCATCTTCATTTAACTGATTTCATCGTTAACTGATTTCATCTTCATTCTTCATTTAACTGATTTCATCTTTAACTGATTTCATCGTTAACTGATTTCATCTTCATTTAACTGATTTCATCGTTAATTGATTTCATCGTTAACTGATTTCATCGTTAATTGATTTCATCGTTAACTGATTTCATCTTCATTTAACTGATTTCATCGTTAACTGATTTCATCTTCATTCTTCATTTAACTGATTTCATCTTTAACTGATTTCATCGTTAACTGATTTCATCTTCATTTAACTGATTTCATCGTTAATTGATTTCATCGTTAACTGATTTCATCGTTAATTGATTTCATCGTTAACTGATTTCATCTTCATTTAACTGATTTCATCGTTAACTGATTTCATCTTCATTCTTCATTTAACTGATTTCATCTTTAACTGATTTCATCGTTAACTGATTTCATCTTCATTTAACTGATTTCATCGTTAATTGATTTCATCGTTAACTGATTTCATCGTTAACTGATTTCATCTTCATTTAACTGATTTCATCGTTAACTGATTTCATCGTTAACTGATTTCATCTTTAACTGATTTCATCTTCATTTAACTGATTTCATCGTTAACTGATTTCATCGTTAACTGATTTCATCTTCATTTAACTGATTTCATCTTCATTTAACTGATTTCATCGTTAACTGATTTCATCGTTAACTGATTTCATCTTCATTTAATTGATTTCATCGTTAACTGATTTCATCGTTAACTGATTTCATCGTTAACTGATTTCATCTTCATTTAACTGATTTCATCGTTAACTGATTTCATCGTTAACTGATTTCATCGTTAACTGATTTCATCTTCATTTAACTGATTTCATCGTTAACTGATTTCATCGTTAACTGATTTCATCTTCATTTAACTGATTTCATCGTTAATTGATTTCATCGTTAACTGATTTCATCGTTAACTGATTTCATCTTCATTTAACTGATTTCATCGTTAACTGATTTCATCGTTAACTGATTTCATCTTCATTTAACTGATTTCATCGTTAACTGATTTCATCGTTAACTGATTTCATCTTCATTTAACTGATTTCATCGTTAATTGATTTCATCGTTAACTGATTTCATCGTTAACTGATTTCATCTTCATTTAACTGATTTCATCGTTA
The DNA here is from genome assembly GCF_022749685.1 of Semicossyphus pulcher. Taxonomy (NCBI): domain Eukaryota; kingdom Metazoa; phylum Chordata; class Actinopteri; order Labriformes; family Labridae; genus Semicossyphus; species Semicossyphus pulcher. The sequence goes on from NW_027211749.1 coordinate 179,479, forward strand.
ACTGATTTCATCGTTAACTGATTTCATCTTTAACTGATTTCATCTTCATTTAACTGATTTCATCGTTAACTGATTTCATCGTTAACTGATTTCATCTTCATTTAACTGATTTCATCTTCATTTAACTGATTTCATCGTTAACTGATTTCATCGTTAACTGATTTCATCTTCATTTAACTGATTTCATCTTCATTTAACTGATTTCATCGTTAACTGATTTCATCGTTAACTGATTTCATCTTCATTTAATTGATTTCATCGTTAACTGATTTCATCGTTAACTGATTTCATCGTTAACTGATTTCATCTTCATTTAACTGATTTCATCGTTAACTGATTTCATCGTTAACTGATTTCATCGTTAACTGATTTCATCTTCATTTAACTGATTTCATCGTTAACTGATTTCATCGTTAACTGATTTCATCTTCATTTAACTGATTTCATCGTTAACTGATTTCATCGTTAATTGATTTCATCGTTAACTGATTTCATTTTCATTCTTCATTTAACTGATTTCATCGTTAACTGATTTCATCGTTAACTGATTTCATCTTCATTTAACTGATTTCATCGTTAACTGATTTCATCGTTAATTGATTTCATCGTTAACTGATTTCATCTTCATTCTTCATTTAACTGATTTCATCGTTAACTGATTTCATCTTCATTTAACTGATTTCATCGTTAACTGATTTCATCGTTAACTGATTTCATCGTTAACTGATTTCATCTTCATTTAACTGATTTCATCGTTAACTGATTTCATCTTCATTCTTCATTTAACTGATTTCATCTTTAACTGATTTCATCGTTAACTGATTTCATCTTCATTTAACTGATTTCATCGTTAATTGATTTCATCGTTAACTGATTTCATCGTTAACTGATTTCATCTTCATTTAACTGATTTCATCGTTAACTGATTTCATCGTTAACTGATTTCATCTTTAACTGATTTCATCTTCATTTAACTGATTTCATCGTTAACTGATTTCATCGTTAACTGATTTCATCTTCATTTAACTGATTTCATCGTTAACTGATTTCATCGTTAACTGATTTCATCGTTAACTGATTTCATCTTCATTTAACTGATTTCATTTTCATTCTTCATTTAACTGATTTCATCGTTAACTGATTTCATCTTCATTTAACTGATTTCATCGTTAACTGATTTCATCGTTAACTGATTTCATCGTTAACTGATTTCATCTTTAACTGATTTCATCGTTAACTGATTTCATCTTCATTTAACTGATTTCATTTTCATTCTTCATTTAACTGATTTCATCGTTAACTGATTTCATCGTTAACTGATTTCATCGTTAACTGATTTCATCTTCATTTAACTGATTTCATCGTTAACTGATTTCATCTTCATTTAACTGATTTCATTTTCATTCTTCATTTAACTGATTTCATCGTTAACTGATTTCATCTTCATTTAATTGATTTCATCGTTAACTGATTTCATCGTTAACTGATTTCATCTTCATTTAACTGATTTCATCGTTAACTGATTTCATCGTTAACTGATTTCATCTTCATTTAACTGATTTCATCGTTAACTGATTTCATCGTTAATTGATTTCATCGTTAACTGATTTCATTTTCATTCTTCATTTAACTGATTTCATCGTTAACTGATTTCATCGTTAACTGATTTCATCGTTAACTGATTTCATCTTCATTTAACTGATTTCATTTTCATTCTTCATTTAACTGATTTCATCGTTAACTGATTTCATCTTCATTTAACTGATTTCATCGTTAACTGATTTCATCGTTAACTGATTTCATCGTTAACTGATTTCATCGTTAACTGATTTCATCTTCATTTAACTGATTTCATCGTTAACTGATTTCATCGTTAACTGATTTCATCTTCATTTAACTGATTTCATCGTTAACTGATTTCATCGTTAACTGATTTCATCGTTAACTGATTTCATCGTTAACTGATTTCATCTTCATTTAACTGATTTCATTGTTAACTGATTTCATCGTTAACTGATTTCATCTTCATTAACTGATTTCATCGTTAACTGATTTCATCGTTAACTGATTTCATCGTTAACTGATTTCATCTTCATTTAACTGATTTCATTTTCATTCTTCATTTAACTGATTTCATCGTTAACTGATTTCATCTTCATTAACTGATTTCATCGTTAACTGATTTCATCGTTAACTGATTTCATCGTTAACTGATTTCATCTTTAACTGATTTCATCGTTAACTGATTTCATCTTCATTTAACTGATTTCATCGTAACTGATTTCATCTTCATTTAATTGATTTCATCGTTAACTGATTTCATCGTTAACTGATTTCATCGTTAACTGATTTCATCTTCATTTAACTGATTTCATCGTTAACTGATTTCATCGTTAACTGATTTCATCGTTAACTGATTTCATCGTTAACTGATTTCATTTCATTCTTCATTTAACTGATTTCATCGTTAACTGATTTCATCTTCATTTAATTGATTTCATCGTTAACTGATTTCATCGTTAACTGATTTCATCGTTAACTGATTTCATCTTCATTAAACTGATTTCATCGTTAACTGATTCATCGTTAACTGAATTCATCGTTAACTGATTTCATCTTCATTTAACTGATTTCATCGTTAACTGATTTTCATCGTTAATTGATTTCATCGTTAACTGATTTCATTTTCATTCTTCATTTAACTGATTTCATCGTTAACTGATTTCATCGTTAACTGATTTCATCTTCATTTAACTGATTTCATCGTTAACTGATTTCATCGTTAATTGATTTCATCGTTAACTGATTTCATCTTCAATATCTTCATTTAACTGATTTCATCGTTAACTGATTTCATCTTCATTTAACTGATTTCATCGTTAACTGATTTCATCGTTAACTGATTTCATCGTTAACTGATTTCATCTTCATTTAACTGATTTCATCGTTAACTGATTTCATCGTTAACTGATTTCATCTTCATTTAACTGATTTCATCGTTAACTGATTTCATCGTTAACTGATTTCATCGTTAACTGATTTCATCTCATTTAACTGATTCATTTCATTCTTCATTTAACTGATTTCATCGTTAACTGATTTCATCTTCATTTAACTGATTTCATCGTTAACTGATTTCATCGTTAACTGATTTCATCGTTAACTGATTTCATCTTTAACTGATTTCATCGTTAACTGATTTCATCTTCATTTAACTGATTTCATCGTTAACTGATTTCATCTTCATTTAATTGATTTCATCGTTAACTGATTTCATCGTTAACTGATTTCATCGTTAACTGATTTCATCTTCATTTTAACTGATTTCATCGTTAACTGATTTCATCGTTAACTGATTTCATCTTCATTTAACTGATTTCATTTTCATTCTTCATTTAACTGATTTCATCGTTAACTGATTTCATCTTCATTTAATTGATTTCATCGGTTAACTGATTTCATCGTTAACTGATTTCATCGTTAACTGATTTCATCTTCATTTAACTGATTTCATCGTTAACTGATTTCATCGTTAACTGATTTCATCGTTAACTGATTTCATCTTCATTTAACTGATTTCATTTTCATTCTTCATTTAACTGATTTCATCGTTAACTGATTTCATCTTCATTTAAATGATTTCATCGTTAACTGATTTCATCGTTAACTGATTTCATCGTTAACTGATTTCATCTTCATTAACTGATTCATCGTTAACTGATTTTCATCGTTAACTGATTTCATCGTTAACTGATTTCATCTTCATTTAACTGATTTCATCGTTAACTGATTTCATCGTTAACTGATTTCATCTTCATTTAACTGATTCATCGTTAACTGATTTCATCGTTAATTGATTTCATCGTTAACTGATTTCATTTTCATTCTTCATTTAACTGATTTCATCGTTAACTGATTTCATCGTTAACTGATTTCATCGTTAACTGATTTCATCTTCATTTAACTGATTTCATCGTTAACTGATTTCATCGTTAATTGATTTCATCGTTAACTGATTTTCATCTTCATTCTTCATTTAACTGATTTCATCGTTAACTGATTTCATCTTCATTTAACTGATTTCATCGTTAACTGATTTCATCTTTAACTGATTTCATCGTTAACTGATTTCATCTTCATTTAAACTGATTTCATCGTTAACTGATTTCATCTTCATTCTTCATTTAACTGATTCATCTTTAACTGATTTCATCGTTAACTGATTTCATCTTCATTTAACTGATTCATCGTTAATTGATTTCATCGTTAACTGATTTCATCGTTAATTGATTTCATCGTTAACTGATTTCATCTTCATTTAACTGATTTCATCGTTAACTGATTTCATCTTCATTCTTCATTTAACTGATTTCATCTTTAACTGATTTCATCGTTAACTGATTTCATCTTCATTTAACTGATTTCATCGTATAACTTGATTTCATCTTCATTTAACTGATTTCATCGTTAACTGATTTCATCGTTAACTGATTTCATCGTTAACTGATTTCATCGTTAACTGATTTCATCTTCATTTAACTGATTTCATTGTTAACTGATTTCATCGTTAACTGATTTCATCTTCATTTAACTGATTTCATCGTTAACTGATTTCATCGTTAACTGATTTCATCGTTAACTGATTTCATCTTCATTTAACTGATTTCATTTTCATTCTTCATTTAACTGATTTCATCGTTAACTGATTTCATCTTCATTTAACTGATTTCATCGTTAACTGATTTCATCGTTAACTGATTTCATCGTTAACTGATTTTCATCTTTAACTGATTTCATCGTTAACTGATTTCATCTTCATTTAACTGATTTCATCGTTAACTGATTTCATCTTCATTTAATTGATTTCATCGTTAACTGATTTCATCGTTAACTGATTTCATCGTTAACTGATTTCATCTTCATTTAACTGATTTCATCGTTAACTGATTTCATCGTTAACTGATTTCATCTTCATTTAACTGATTTCATTTTCATTCTTCATTTAACTGATTTCATCGTTAACTGATTTCATCTTCATTTAATTGATTTCATCGTTAACTGATTTCATCGTTAACTGATTTCATCTTCATTTAACTGATTTCATCGTTAACTGATTTCATCTTCATTTAACTGATTTCATTTTCATTCTTCATTTAACTGATTTCATCGTTAACTGATTTCATCTTCATTTAACTGATTTCATTTCATTCTTCATTTAACTGATTTCATCGTGAACTGATTTCATCTTCATTTAACTGATTTCATCGTTAACTGATTTCATCGTTAATTGATTTCATCGTTAACTGATTTCATTTTCATTCTTCATTTAAACTGATTTCATCGTTAACTGATTTCATCGTTAACTGATTTCATCTTCATTTAACTGATTTCATCGTTAATTGATTTCATCGTTAACTGATTTCATCTTCATTTAACTGATTTCATCGTTAACTGATTTCATCGTTTAACTGATTTCATCGTTAACTGATTTCATCTTTAACTGATTTCATCGTTAACTGATTTCATCGTTAACTGATTTCATCTTCATTTAACCTGATTTCATTGTTAACTGATTTCATCGTTAACTGATTTCATACTCATTTAATGATTTCATCGTTAACTGATTTCATCTTCATTTAATGATTTCATCGTTAACTGATTTCATCGTTAACTGATTTCATCGTTAACTGATTTCATCTTCATTTAACTGATTTCATCGTTTAACTGATTTCATCGTTAACTGATTTCATCTTCATTTAACTGATTTCATCGTTAACTGATTTCATCGTTAACTGATTTCATCTTCATTTAACTGATTTCATCGTTACTGATTTCATCGTTAACTGATTTCATCGTTAACTGATTTCTCTTCATTTAACTGATTTCATTTCATTCTTCTTTAACTGATTTCATCGTTAACTGATTTCATCTTCATTTAACTGATTTCATCGTTAACTGATTTCATCGTTAACTGATTTCATCTTTAACTGATTTCATCGTTAACTGATTTCATCTTCATTTAACTGATTTCATCGTTAACTGATTTCATCTTCATTTAATTGATTTCATCGTTAACTGATTTCATCGTTAACTGATTTCATCGTTAACTGATTTCATCTTCATTTAACTGATTTCATCGTTAACTGATTTCATCGTTAACTGATTTCATCTTCATTTAACTGATTTCATTTTCATTCTTCATTTAACTGATTTCATCGTTAACTGATTTCATCTTCATTTAATTGATTTCATCGTTAACTGATTTCATCGTTAACTGATTTCATCGTTAACTGATTTCATCTTCATTTAACTGATTTCATCGTTAACTGATTTCATCGTTAACTGATTTCATCTTCATTTAACTGATTTCATCGTTAACTGATTTCATCGTTAACTGATTTCATCTTCATTTAACTGATTTCATCGTTAACTGATTTCATCGTTAATTGATTTCATCGTTAACTGATTTCATCTTCATTTCTTCATGTTAACTGATTTCATCGTTAACTGATTTCATCGTTAACTGATTTCATCTTCATTTAACTGATTTCATCGTTAACTGATTTCATCGTTAATTGATTTCATCGTTAACTGATTTCACTTCATTCTTCATTAACTGATTTCATCGTTAACTGATTTCATCTTCATTTAACTGATTTCATCGTTAACTTGATTTCATCGTTAACTGATTTCATCGTTAACTGATTTCATCTTCATTTAACTGATTTCATCGTTAACTGATTCATCTTCATTCTTCATTTAACTGATTTCATCTTTAACTGATTTCATCGTTAACTGATTTCATCTTCATTTAACTGATTTCATCGTTAATTGATTTCATCGTTAACTGATTTCATCGTTAACTGATTTCATCTTCATTAACTGATTTCATCGTTAACTGATTTCATCTTTAACTGATTTCATCTTCATTTAACTGATTTCATCGTTAACTTATTTCATCGTTAACTGATTTCATCGTTAACTGATTTCATCTTCATTTAACTGATTTCATTGTTAACTGATTTCATCGTTAACTGATTTCATCTTCATTTAACTGATTTCATCGTTAACTGATTTCATCGTTAACTGATTTCATCGTTAACTGATTTCATCTTCATTAACTGATTCATTTCATTCTTCATTTAACTGATTTCATCGTTAACTGATTTCATCTTCATTTAACTGATTTCATCGTTAACTGATTTCATCGTTAACTGATTTCATCGTTAACTGATTTCATCTTCATTTAACTGATTTCATCGTTAACTGATTTCATCTTCATTTAATTGATTTCATCGTTAACTGATTTCATCGTTAACTGATTTCATCGTTAACTGATTTCATCTTCATTTAACTGATTTCATCGTTAACTGATTTCATCGTTAACTGATTTCATCTTCATTTAACTGATTTCATCGTTAACTGATTTCATCGTTAATTGATTTCATCGTTAACTGATTTCATTTTCATTCTTCATTTAACTGATTTCATCGTTAACTGATTTCATCTTCATTTAACTGATTTCATCGTTAACTGATTTCATCGTTAACTGATTTCATCTTCATTTAACTGATTTCATCGTTAACTGATTTCATCGTTAATTGATTTCATCGTTAACTGATTTCAATTTTCATTCTTCATTTAAACTGATTTCATCGTTAACTGATTTCATCGTTAACTGATTTCATCTTCATTTAACTGATTTCATCGTTAACTGATTTCATCGTTAATTGATTTCATCGTTAACTGATTTCATCTTCATTCTTCATTTAACTGATTTCATCGTTAACTGATTTCATCTTCATTTAACTGATTTCATCGTTAACTGATTTCATCGTTAACTGATTTCATCGTTAACTGATTTCATCTTCATTTAACTGATTTCATTGTTAACTGATTTCATCGTTAACTGATTTCATCTTCATTTAACTGATTTCATCGTTAACTGATTTCATCGTTAACTGATTTCATCGTTAACTGATTTCATCTTCATTTAACTGATTTCATTTTCATTCTTCATTTAACTGATTTCATCGTTAACTGATTTCATCTTCATTTAACTGATTTCATCGTTAACTGATTTCATCGTTAACTGATTTCATCTTTAACTGATTTCATCGTTAACTGATTTCATCTTCATTTAACTGATTTCATCGTTAACTGATTTCATCTTCATTTAATTGATTTCATCGTTAACTGATTTCATCGTTAACTGATTTCATCGTTAACTGATTTCATCTTCATTTAACTGATTTCATCGTTAACTGATTTCATCGTTAACTGATTTCATCTTCATTTAACTGATTTCATTTTCATTCTTCATTTAACTGATTTCATCGTTAACTGATTTCATCTTCATTTAATTGATTTCATCGTTAACTGATTTCATCGTTAACTGATTTCATCGTTAACTGATTTCATCTTCATTTAACTGATTTCATCGTTAACTGATTTCATCGTTAACTGATTTCATCTTCATTTAACTGATTTCATCGTTAACTGATTTCATCGTTAACTGATTTCATCTTCATTTAACTGATTTCATCGTTAACTGATTTCATCGTTAATTGATTTCATCGTTAACTGATTTCATTTTCATTCTTCATTTAACTGATTTCATCGTTAACTGATTTCATCTTCATTTAACTGATTTCATCGTTAACTGATTTCATCGTTAATTGATTTCATCGTTAACTGATTTCATTTTCATTCTTCATTTAACTGATTTCATCGTTAACTGATTTCAATCGTTAACTGATTTCATCTTCATTTAACTGATTTCATCGTTAACTGATTTCATCGTTAATTGATTTCATCGTTAACTGATTTCATCTTCATTCTTCATTTAACTGATTTCATCGTTAACTGATTTCATCGTTAACTGATTTCATCTTCATTTAACTGATTTCATCGTTAACTGATTTCATCGTTAACTGATTTCATCGTTAACTGATTTCATCTTCATTTAACTGATTTCATCGTTAACTGATTTCATCTTCATTCTCATTTAACTGATTTCATCTTTAACTGATTTCATCGTTAACTGATTTCATCTTCATTTAACTGATTTCATCGTTAATTGAATTCATCGTTAACTGATTTCATCGTTAACTGATTTCATCGTTAACTGATTTCATCTTCATTTAACTGATTTCATCTTTAACTGATTTCATCGTTAACTGATTTCATCTTCATTTAACTGATTTCATCGTTAATTGATTTCATCGTTAACTGATTTCATCGTTAACTGATTTCATCTTCATTTAACTGATTTCATCGTTAACTGATTTCATCGTTAACTGATTTCATCTTTAACTGATTTCATCTTCATTTAACTGATTTCATCGTTAATTGATTTCATCGTTAACTGATTTCATCGTTAACTGATTTCATCGTTAACTGATTTCATCGTCATTTAACTGATTTCATCGTTAATTGATT